>NC_044196.1:35240846-35512760 GCF_900880675.1 Sparus aurata | reverse complement strand
AACCCTACCCCTCACCCTAACCCTAACCCTAACCCTAACCCTAACCCTAACCCTAACCCTACCCTAACCCTAACCCCTAACCCTAACCCCCTTTCCCTAACCCTATGTTGTCGTTGGTCAACATAGGGGGAGGCTCTGAGTACTTTACCACTTCACCTAACCCTAACCCTAACCCTTCTCCTTCCGGAGACGGTCTTTTCTCCCTCCCCTAACCCTAACCCCTATGCAATAATTTCGCTGCCCTAACCTTAACCCTAACCCCCAACCCAACGCGTGTCATGAGTGATGACTGGCCATGCCATGTTCTCTTACCCCAACCAGTCGGGGGATGTGACCAACCCTAGGTATCTCACTTTGGCAGATTTGTGTAAAAAGTTGGTACTTTTCAGTCTTTTTATAGGTCTCTATAGGCTCCAAATGGCCTGAAACGTGGTCCTAGACAGTTTCTGGAAGAATGTCTTGGAGTCTGACACTTAGTGAAATTTCTGAAAAAGATCGAAATTTTTAGTTGTCCAAATTTGACAAGTGAGTAGTCTATCTGCACGAGAATTCAACGCTGAATCCAACGCAACAAGTCCCCTGTCTCTACGAGGTTCCTATCAAAAGTTATCGGACTACGTAAGTCGGACGAAATCAGTACCTTCTTAAGTTCATATCTCCGGAACCGCTGGTACAACTGGGGCGGTCCTGGTGTCTATGGAAAGGTCTCGACGAGACGAACAAAAGCCGACAGGTCTCAGCTCTGTCAGACGTTCCTGGACCGAGATACGGCCGTTTGAAGGAGCCGGCGCATGCCTCAAACACTTGGGCATATTTCAAGCTACTTTCACTTCTCTTCAAACGGTTATAACTCCGGATAAGAAGGGGCTAGGAGGGAACCAAGGACATGTACGGCTTCAGCACGGGCCAGACTATACAGTCAGACACATTGCACAGCGTTTCCAAACACTTTGGCCCAAAGTTGCTCCCATCAAGACGGGACTGACATAGGCCGACTCTACGCGGCCCAAAACGCGCTCCTACCAAGTTTCAGAAATTTTCATTTTGGCTCTGACACTTAGTGAAATTTGCCAATTTTCCCCAATTTCAAAACGGCCATATCTCCGGACAGGAAGGAGATAGAGACTCCATTCCAAGTGCGTTGGAAAGCCCGTGGCAACATTTGGGGGGGTAGCCAAAGTCTCGTTCACTGGACCGGCCGGGAACATTAATGACCGGGCAGCCAAAGTCGGCCGGCCGCCGACCTTTAAAATCGCGATATCTCCGGAACGGAAGGAGATAGAGACTCCATTCCAAGTGCGTTGGAAAGCCCGTAGCCACATTTGGGGGGGTAGCCAAAGTCCCGTAGCTGACATCCTTAAAGCTCTCCCGCCCAATTTTTACAATGGCCGCTTATGGGCGAATTTTAAAATCGCGATATCTCCGGAACGGAAGGAGATAGAGACTCCATTCCAAGTGCGTTGGAAAGCCCCTGGCCACATTTGGGGGGGTAGGCAAAGTCTCGTTCACTGGACCGGCCGGGAACATTAATGACCGGCAGGCCATTGTTTTTTCGCCAACTTCCCGAACTCCGATTCCAAATCCGAAGCCACCAGCGGCCTCGGGGGGGCCTGCGGTTTCCGAATATATGACTCTTTTCACTCTAGGACCCCGGGAACCTTAATGACCGGGCACCTCCAGGGTGGCACTCATCCCTATTTCCTAACCCTAACCCTAACCCTAACCCTAACCCCTACCCTAACCCTAACCCCTAACCCTAACCCCCTTTCCCTAACCCTATGTTGTCGTTGGTCAACATAGGGGGAGGCTCTGAGTACTTTACCACTTCACCTAACCCTAACCCTAACCCTTCTCCTTCCGGAGACGGTCTTTTCTCCCCTCCCCTAACCCTAACCCCGATGCAATAAATTTCGCTGCCCTAACCTTAACCCTAACCCCCAACCCAACGCGTGTCATGAGTGATGACTGGCCATGCCATGTTCTCTTACCCCAACCAGTCGGGGGATGTGACCAACCCTAGGTATCTCACTTTGGCAGATTTCTGTAAAAAGTTGGTACTTTTCAGTCTTTTTATAGGTCTCTATAGGCTCCAAATGGCCTGAAACGTGGTCCTAGACAGTTTCTGGAAGAATGTCTTGGAGTCTGACACTTAGTGAAATTTCTGAAAAAGATCGAAATTTTCAGTTCTCCAAATTTGACAAGTGAGTAGTCTATCTGCAAGAGAATTCAACGCTGAATCCAACGCAACAAGTCCCCTGTCTCTACGAGGTTCCTATCAAAAGTTATCGGAATACGTAAGTCGGACGAAATCAGTACCTTCTTAAGTTCATATCTCCGGAACCGCTGGTACAACTGGGGCGGTCCTGGTGTCTATGGAAAGGTCTCGACGAGACGAACAAAAGCCGACAGGTCTCAGCTCTGTCAGACGTTCCTGGACCGAGATACGGCCGTTTGAAGGAGCCGGCGCATGCCTCAAACACTTGGGCATATTTCAAGCTACTTTCACTTCTCTTCAAACGGTTATAACTCCGGATAAGAAGGGGCTAGGAGGGAACCAAGGACATGTACGGCTTCAGCACGGGCCAGACTATACAGTCAGACACATTGCACAGCGTTTCCAAACACTTTGGCCCAAAGTTGCTCCCATCAAGACGGGACTGACATAGGCCGACTCTACGCGGCCCAAAACGCGCTCCTACCAAGTTTCAGAAATTTTCATTTTGGCTCTGACACTTAGTGAAATTTGCCAATTTTCCCAAATTTCAAAACGGCCATATCTCCGGACAGGAAGGAGATAGAGACTCCATTCCAAGTGCGTTGGAAAGCCCGTGGCAACATTTGGGGGGGTAGCCAAAGTCTCGTTCACTGGACCGGCCGGGAACATTAATGACCGGGCACCCAAAGTCGGCCGGCCGCCGACCTTAAAATCGCGATATCTCCGGAACGGAAGGAGATAGAGACTCCATTCCAAGTGCGTTGGAAAGCCCCTGGCCACATTTGGGGGGGTAGGCAAAGTCTCGTTCACTGGACCGGCCGGGAACATTAATGACCGGGCACCCAAAGTCGGCCGGCCGAAGACCTTTGAAATCGCCTTTTCTCCGCACGGGAACGTCCGAAAGAACCGCCTGTGGCCGAATTTTAAAAATCGCAATATCTCCGGAACGGAATGAGATAGAGACTTATTTCCAACTGTTTCGGACAGCCAGGGGCCACATTTGGGGGGGTAGGCAAAGTCTCGTTCACTGGACCGGCCGGGAACATTAATGACCGGCAGGCCATTGTTTTTTCGCCAACTTCCCGAACTCCGATTCCAAATCCGAAGCCACCAGCGGCCTCGGGGGGGCCTGCGGTTTCCGAATATATGACTCTTTTCACTCTAGGACCCCGGGAACCTTAATGACCGGGCACCTCCAGGGTGGCACTCATCCCTATTTCCTAACCCTAACCCTAACCCTAACCCTAACCCTAACCCTAACCCCTACCCTAACCCTAACCCTAACCCTAACCCTAACCCTAACCCCCTAACCCCTAACCCACTTCACCTAACCCTACCCTAACGCAATAAATTTCGCTGCCCTAACCTTAACCCTAACCCCCAACCCAACACGTGTCATGAGTGATGACTGGCCATGCCATGTTCTCTTACCCCAACCAGTCGGGGGATGTGACCAACCCTAGGTATCTCCCTTTGGCAGATTTGTGTAAAAAGTTGGTACTTTTCAGTCTTTTTATAGGTCTCTATAGGCTCCAAATGGCCTGAAACGTGGTCCTAGACAGTTTCTGGAAGAATGTCTTGGAGTCTGACACTTAGTGAAATTTCTGAAAAAGATCGAAATTTTTAGTTGTCCAAATTTGACAAGTGAGTAGTCTATCTGCAAGAGAATTCAACGCTGAATCCAACGCAACAAGTCCCCTGTCTCTACGAGGTTCCTATCAAAAGTTATCGGAATACGTAAGTCGGACGAAATCAGTACCTTCTTAAGTTCATATCTCCGGAACCGCTGGTACAACTGGGGCGGTCCTGGTGTCTATGGAAAGGTCTCGACGAGACGAACAAAAGCCGACAGGTCTCAGCTCTGTCAGACGTTCCTGGACCGAGATACGGCCGTTTGAAGGAGCCGGCGCATGCCTCAAACACTTGGGCATATTTCAAGCTACTTTCACTTCTCTTCAAACGGTTATAACTCCGGATAAGAAGGGGCTAGGAGGGAACCAAGGACATGTACGGCTTCAGCACGGGCCAGACTATACAGTCAGACACATTGCACAGTGTTTCCAAACACTTTGGCCCAAAGTTGCTCCCATCAAGACGGGACTGACATAGGCCGACTCTACGCGGCCCAAAACGCGCTCCTACCAAGTTTCAGAAATTTTCATTTTGGCTCTGACACTTAGGGAAATTTGCCGATTTTCCCCAATTTCAAAACGGCCATATCTCCGGACAGGAAGGAGATAGAGACTCCATTCCAAGTGCGTTGGAAAGCCCGTGGCAACATTTGGGGGGGTAGCCAAAGTCTCGTTCACTGGACCGGCCGGGAACATTAATGACCGGGCAGCCAAAGTCGGCCGGCCGCCGACCTTTAAAATCGCGATATCTCCGGAACGGAAGGAGATAGAGACTCCATTCCAAGTGCGTTGGAAAGCCCGTGGCCACATTTGGGGGGGTAGCCAAAGTCCCGTAGCTGACATCCTTAAATCTCTCCCGCCCAATTTTTACAATGGCCGCTTATGGGCGAATTTTAAAATCGCGATATCTCCGGAACGGAAGGAGATAGAGACTCCATTCCAAGTGCGTTGGAAAGCCCCTGGCCACATTTGGGGGGGTAGGCAAAGTCTCGTTCACTGGACCGGCCGGGAACATTAATGACCGGCAGGCCATTGTTTTTTCGCCAACTTCCCGAACTCCGATTCCAAATCCGAAGCCACCAGCGGCCTCGGGGGGGCCTGCGGTTTCCGAATATATGACTCTTTTCACTCTAGGACCCCGGGAACCTTAATGACCGGGCACCTCCAGGGTGGCACTCATCCCTATTTCCTAACCCTAACCCTAACCCTAACCCTAACCCCTACCCTAACCCTAACCCCTAACCCTAACCCCCTTACCCTAACCCTATGTTGTCGTTGGTCAACATAGGGGGAGGCTCTGAGTACTTTACCACTTCACCTAACCCTAACCCTAACCCTTCTCCTTCCGGAGACGGTCTTTTCTCCCCTCCCCTAACCCTAACCCCGATGCAATAAATTTCGCTGCCCTAACCTTAACCCTAACCCCCAACCCAACGCGTGTCATGAGTGATGACTGGCCATGCCATGTTCTCTTACCCCAACCAGTCGGGGGATGTGACCAACCCTAGGTATCTCACTTTGGCAGATTTCTGTAAAAAGTTGGTACTTTTCAGTCTTTTTATAGGTCTCTATAGGCTCCAAATGGCCTGAAACGTGGTCCTAGACAGTTTCTGGAAGAATGTCTTGGAGTCTGACACTTAGTGAAATTTCTGAAAAAGATCGAAATTTTTAGTTGTCCAAATTTGACAAGTGAGTAGTCTATCTGCAAGAGAATTCAACGCTGAATCCAACGCAACAAGTCCCCTGTCTCTACGAGGTTCCTATCAAAAGTTATCGAACTAAGTAAGTCGGACGAAATCAGTACCTTCTTAAGTTCATATCTCCGGAACCGCTGGTACAACTGGGGCGGTCCTGGTGTCTATGGAAAGGTCTCGACGAGACGAACAAAAGCCGACAGGTCTCAGCTCTGTCAGACGTTCCTGGACCGAGATACGGTCGTTTGAAGGAGCCGGCGCATGCCTCAAACACTTGGGCATATTTCAAGCTACTTTCACTTCTCTTCAAACGGTTATAACTCCGGATAAGAAGGGGCTAGGAGGGAACCAAGGACATGTACGGCTTCAGCACGGGCCAGACTATACAGTCAGACACATTGCATAGCGTTTCCAAACACTTTGGCCCAAAGTTGCTCCCATCAAGACGGGACTGACATAGGCCGACTCTACGCGGCCCAAAACGCGCTCCTACCAAGTTTCAGAAATTTTCATTTTGGCTCTGACACTTAGTGAAATTTGCCGAATTTTCCCCAATTTCAAAACGGCCATATCTCCGGACAGGAAGGAGATAGAGACTCCATTCCAAGTGCGTTGGAAAGCCCGTGGCAACATTTGGGGGGGTAGCCAAAGTCTCGTTCACTGGACCGGCCGGGAACATTAATGACCGGGCAGCCAAAGTCGGCCGGCCGCCGACCTTTAAAATCGCGATATCTCCGGAACGGAAGGAGATAGAGACTCCATTCCAAGTGCGTTGGAAAGCCCGTGGCCACATTTGGGGGGGTAGCCAAAGTCCCGTAGCTGACATCCTTAAATCTCTCCCGCCCAATTTTTACAATGGCCGCTTATGGGCGAATTTTAAAATCGCGATATCTCCGGAACGGAAGGAGATAGAGACTCCATTCCAAGTGCGTTGGAAAGCCCCTGGCCACATTTGGGGGGGTAGGCAAAGTCTCGTTCACTGGACCGGCCGGGAACATTAATGACCGGCAGGCCATTGTTTTTTCGCCAACTTCCCGAACTCCGATTCCAAATCCGAAGCAACCAGCGGCCTCGGGGGGGCCTGCGGTTTCCGAATATATGACTCTTTTCACTCTAGGACCCCGGGAACCTTAATGACCGGGCACCTCCAGGGTGGCACTCATCCCTATTTCCTAACCCACCCTAACCCTAACCCTAACCCCCTAACCCTAACCCTAACCCTAACCCTAACCCTAACCCTAACCCCCTACCCTAACCCTAACCCCTAACCTAACCCTAACCCTAACCCTAACCCTTAACCACTCAATATCCTTTCCTAACCCTAAAACACTCTCTTTTCCCCATAGCCCTAAACTTAACCCTCTGAAATACAATCTTGTATTCCGCTTATTCCCTTCCCCCGTTCCTTTTTTTCCTAACCATAACCGCTCTTTCTCTCTTTTTATGGGAGACCGGATACGCCGGCAAAAATTTGACGCTAGTGGATTTCCCCCTTGAGAAGACCCCCTCTGCATGTTTTCACTTATGTACATAACACACTTGTATTCTGGTCTTTTTTTTTTACGTGTGTTTCATATTCAGAGTCTTTAATTATACAATTTTATGGCTTTTTTATGTGTAAATAGATTATTTATGTTGGTCTTTCTGGGGAGGCTGCAATTTACTGGTCAAGTTCACATGCCGCGTATACATTCTCCCTCCATCCCTTCTGTTCTATTACCCACTGAATCTATTTATTCTATTCATATTTAGCCAATTATGGATTTAGGGCTTTTATATGTTGGTATATGTATTTTCTTTTCTTTACTCTCAATATAACTTCACAACAATTTACTTTGGGGATTCTCTGCACTTATTCTTATTTATTTATCCCCTTTCCTCCTTCTCTTCCTTCCCCCCCCCCCCCTTTTTTTTTCTTTTTCACTTGCCAGACACCCGGTACATATTTTAAAATAAACCAACTGCCTCTACAAGCGCCGATGGCGTAGGCCGTAACACACTAGACTGCGGTGTGGAAAATCTGGGTTCGCTACCCACTATAGAACCTTAGAAATTTTTATCTCTATCACCTCATTCATAACGCTATTCTATTATAAATTGCTCCTGGGTGTCTCTTTCTGCACTTATTTTTTGTTAAAGTACTGTCTTTTTTGTTTTTTTTCCCTTCCACTTGTTAGCGATCCCTTATATAGACAGAAATAGATCAGCTGTTCGTACCAGCGCCTGTGGCGCACCTTGCAGCAAAAAGACTGCCAAACTCATCCTAACAATATCCAAACGATTCCTAACAATATCCTAACAATTCCTAACAACTCCTAACATATCCGAGCAAGTTCCTAACACAGATCCGAACATTGCTAACGCATGGGGTAAAAGAGCCAATCAGCTCCTAAGAAACGACGTAGCGACGCAGCCATTCAACAGTTGCTGCGTCTGTTGTCATGCGAGTCTCGTCGCTGATTGGATGGCCACCGTTTAGGCACCAGTTATAAACTTTTCTCGCCGGTCATTCTGAGATGGGATTTGCCGGGGACGCGTACGGTGACAAGTAAGTACGAATGAATGAAATACGCTTTAACTTGTCGATTATGTCTGTTTTAGTGCGCGGGCTTATACTTTAGTCCGATCGTAACGCCAATTTAGATGTAAGCGTTTTGTTTACTGTACGTAACGTTACGATGAAAGGCTAACGTTATGATATATCATGTTAAGGGGTGAATGGTTAAGTCTATGAGCCAATAGGTTTTGCTAAATCCTTTAGATCAGGTATAAACTATTCCACAAAGCGCCGTGTGGCTGCAGATTTTTGTTTCGACCTGTCAAGAGGAAACTAAACAACTTTATGAAGACTGAGATCAGTTGATTAAATTAAGCAGGTCTGGTGTGCTCTCTCTTTTTGTAACATAACACCTAACGTTACGACTTTTATTTGTGTAAGAATAATTATTTTCAGTACAGACAAGATGTAAACGGCTATTAGGTATGGTTAAGATCATCTTACGTTACCATACCTAATAGCCCTTTGTTTGTTTGGTCTGTTAATGTCGTCGTTTCAGAGATTTTTCTACAATAAGTGGTGTTTATCTTAAGCTATGTTTCGTGTCGTTGACCTGACGTGAAAACCGTTAACGCCTGAGGTGACTTTGTGTGCTTTTAAAATAATCGAGTGACGTCAGCACGACGACCCAGTTGAAAAGCAAGCCCACACATTGCGTGACCTATATATTAACTTTCTCACTAAAATAAAAATGTGAAACGAATTACGGTTACCAATCACCATATTTCTCATTTGATAGAGTAGGCTATACTGTTCATTTAGTAGACAGACATGTATTGCTGAAATACTGAGAAATAAAGTGTTGCTTGTGGTGCTCAGTAGTTGATGAAGTAGTTTTTCATCCGTTTACAGTTCATTTTTGATGTTTTTTCATATCTTGTCCCTTTCTGTAGAAATGACAAAGACTGGCAAGTCGGATGCCTACTGGGCAGGTGTGATGTCCCTGTATGCCCAGGGAAAATACAAATTTTCCACTGGCAAGAGGCCAGGGGGCAGGAGATGGAGGGCTGTAATGCAGCGGATTGCTGATTGTCCTCTGACCCCCCTGAAAGGTGAGACTGCTGTCCGTAACCAAGATATTTTTGGGAACAGGATCCCCTGCAAGTGTGGCTACCACCAGGTAAGCGATGCCATTGAATCATTACACCTGTGATGTGATGCAAATATACTGGAAAATGTAATGGAAAATTGTTTCTCCTCAGTTCTATTTTTTTTTTCAGTGTCAAACAGTGTGAGTATGTAATTATTTGGGTGCAGATTACTGTTAGGCTTGGGGAAAATGTAATTTAAATGTAAACACAGTTTTGTTTTTCCCAGTCAGCAGATAAGACAGGGAAAGCAGCATCCAATACAGGTGCTCCACAGGCAAGTGCAGGTGTAGCAGCAGCAACAGCAGCAGCAGCAGCAGCAGCTTCAGGAGCAAAAGCCAGTGCAGGCACAGCAGCAGCAGCTTCAGGTTTCCAGGCCAGCGCAGGTGTAGCAGCAGCAGCAACAGCAGCAGCAGCTTCAGGAGCAAAAGCCAGTGCAGGCACAGCAGCAGCAGCTTCAGGTTTCCAGGTCAGCGCAGGTGTAGCAGCAGCTTCAGGTTTCCAAGCCAGTGAAGGCACAGCATCAGCTCCAGCTTCCCAGGCCAGTGCAGCGGTTGTAGGTCAGAAAGCCCCAGCTTTGTGCAGGATGAGTGAGGGGGAGTCTCTCACATGCTCACTATGTAAATGGGAGGTGATGATTGTGAAATATACACAGCACCTGGCGGACTACCACACCCAGGAGCAGTGTGAGCAGTGTGGTGCAAAAGTATTTGGGGCAGTTGGACTGTTACAGCACCTTGAAGAATATCACATTGTTACCTGTCCAACAGACCTCCCAAATGCTGTGGCTACTACCACTTTTCCTGCCCCTGTTCCTGCTCCTCCCACAGCCCATGAGACGACACCTGCAACACCACAACAACCACTCACTCTGCAGCCTCCTGAGGTAAACTGGGTGAGTTTTCTGCCAAGACAATTCTCCAGAGTGATCCAGCCAGCTGACCAGGAGTGGATTGCCCGGGTTTTATATGACAGCAATGGACAGCTAAAACAAAAGCTGTCTCAGAACTGGTTTCATCCCCCCAGCCCCACCAAATCCATCTCACCTCCTGATCCGAATAACTATTTCCGGCAGCGGATGTTCCTGTGGGCTCCAATGCGAATGTGGGGCATCCCTCTAAAATGCACCCAGTGTAACAGAAAAATGCACCATTCTGGCATTTACACAAAAGCCAGGGAGGTAATTGACATTGAGTCAAAATATTACCTGGTCGGTGGTGACTATCCAAGGTGCAGCAAATGCATGATTCCCGTCTGCCCTTGGAGCATTGAAGTTTTACAACAGCTCGATCCCTCCCACCGTTACAAATTCCCAGCTGTCCTCACAACTCATTTGGCCCTGGACAGGAGGTGTGTTGCACTGTTACGCCCGAGAACATCAGGGAACAGCTCCAGCTATTTGCAACAAGCATTGCAGGAGATACACAGTGAGGAGTGGGCTAGGCGGACAATTGACTACCTCACTGATTGTGAGGTCCACAAAAAGTCCTGTGTCCTCACCCAGTCTGAGGCTGTGTATCAGCCACCACCACCCTTCAGTCCCCTGCCCCTGGCCCAGTGGTTTGAGACAGTTCATGCCAATGACCTTCTCAGTCACCTTGACGAGGTGAGGGGTGTGATCACTTCAACATTTGGTAGAATCTTGAAGCTGGACTCTACTAAAAAGGTAAATGTAACCTATGTTAACTTGATTTAATTCAGTTTGTTAGCATAGCTGATGATTTCTGAGACATTCATTTTTGTCTTTTTTTCATGTAGATCACAAAAAAACTCGCCGGTGGCATTGAGGGCACAGCAACATGGATGACAAATATCGGCAACGAATTTGGGCAAGTGTTGAATTCTGTGCTGACCACTGGCGAAGGGGCTGGCCTTGATGACCTCTGTCAGGGAGTCGTCCAGAAGTACAGAGATGCTGGTGAGCCAGAGCCAGATGCCATATATGTGGACAGAGACTGCTGCAGTGAGACAGGTTTGTTGCCATCAATTTGTGTTGTAATGTGTCTTATGAATTACATTTGATAAAGTTTTGGCAGGAGAACAGAGATGCATTTATTAACTGTCTGTTGCTTATTGTTATAGGGGTGGGTCCAGTTCTCACTTGGTTTCGGCCGTGGAAGTCAACAGTGAGACTGGATATTTTCCACTTTATGAGGCGGTTCACCAATGGCCTTACGACGGAGCATCATCCACTGTATGGCACATTCTGCTCAAAGTTATCCACTTGCATCTTTGAGTGGGACAAAGAGGACATTCACCGCCTCAAAGAGGCCAAGAAGGCAGAATTAAAAAAAAAGCACCAGGGTCACATGCCCACTGACTCTCAGGTATTATCCAGCATCACATCCAGTGAGCTGGTCAAGCACTGCCGCAGGAGAACCCGAGGGGTTGAGGAGACTCGCGTTCTGATCAAGCAACTGCTGGACTCTATGTGGGACCTCACAGACACAAGTGGCTTACATCTTATAAATCATGACAGCATGTCTCTTGTGTGGGAGGTACAGCAGAAGCACTTGCCCTGCATCCAGGATCCACCTGGTGTGCAGTTGTACACCAACACTGGGTCAGGCCTGGAGAAGGGAGACAAAATGCTGGACGTCATAAGATGTGCCAGAGGATCCTCTTCTCTCGAGAGCTTTCACCGGCACCAGTGTGGTTTCATCCCAGGCAAGCTGAAACACTAAATATTTATAACATTTTGTTAATGAACGCTATAATGAATGAATATATTAAGTTGTAATAACTTTCTTTTTTTGTTGTCACATATGCTTTTGTCTTGCCAGGTTGGAGATGTAATGCTCTACATACACAGATGTACTTGCTTGAGGGGTTATCTAGATGGAACCACAACAGGTCTCAGCAAGCTCTGGGTATGAGTGGTACGTCACGCACAAAAATCTACGATGTACGTTTGATGTCCAGTGTGAACCTCCTTAGCAACAGAGTCCTGGGAAGTGGACTTCTTCCAGAGTTTATACCCCCGGGGAAACCTACCGGTAAGATTCTATGGCAAAGAAAACATGCTGGACAATATTCTGACCAAACTGTCAGATATTACCTGAAGGTTACACCTCTGTTCACTCACTCTTTCTACTTTAATCGTTTTTTTCTTTCTTTTTTCTTATGGTAGGAGAGCGTATTGCTGTTGAATATTTGCTGGCGCAGTCTAACAGGGGAGATCTGCTGAGTGCACAAAAGGAAATTGGTGCCATTCTGCCAGAGATGCTGGATGACACTCAGGAGGATGAATGTCCTGATGTGACAGTACCCCAGGCCACCGATATCTCCTTCCAGTCTTCATCACAGGTAATTATGTGATGATAATTTGATGATAAATCAAAACATTTTTTTATAAACCTAGTTTGCAGAGGTTCATTTTCTAGATTACAGGTGTGTGTGATTGACTTGATAAATCAACAATTCCTTTGTGTGCCATGGGCAAAACAAACTTTATCAACCTCATTGTACCTCTCTCACTGTTTACAAATATTTCCTTAAGGAAACTACACTTGAAAGTGGGGTGTCCAGCAGTCCAGCCAGCTCCCCATTTGAGGACAGTGGGCTTGTCACTTCAACTCCGGTAAAGTGGCTTATGTATTCACCATTAGAAATACTTGTTCCTTCACTTGAATCAGCGGTACAATAATTGGTTTTGTTTTCATTTCATGTGACAGGATAGTCAACGTGATCCCAGAGGAGTCCCCGGATGGGAGGCAGTTGATGCCTTGGCAGGGTATCTGGGCAGCCTCAACCGGACAATAACGGCTCTCTCAAACTCTGAGATCACAGAGATATTGAGACTTTATTCCTGCCTGGATCCTGCTGACAAGTCGCCAACTAAGTACTCCTTGAAAAACAGGAAAAGGACCCTGTCAGGACCATGGAAAGCTTCACGGAAGCGCAGTGGCTCTGCTCCAGGCCAGCAAGCAGCTGAGAGGTATCTGCCTCTGATATACAGTACATTTTTTAATATTTGTGTGTGTGTAGATACACACAACTTTCACCTGTATGTGTTTACAGTACACACACATAATGCGTATTATGTCATCTATTTGCAGATTGTTCATGGTTCATGGCCAGGCTGCCCACAAACCTGACACAAACAGGATTTCTGAGTGTGTTGCACTCAGACTCTACAAGGAGTTCCGGGAGGCCAGAAATAGGCCGAAGGACAACAAAGGAGAAACTTTTGCAGTACCTCAATCAATTGTTATGACTTACAGTCACATCAAACAATTAATCGAGGACTGCAAAGAGATACTGGATAACACCAACCTTGTTCTTGTGACCATTAACAACACGACAGTGTCCTCCTGGTGAGATCATATTTACATCTACATGCATTCACTTCAATATGAAAACTTGCATATTCATACAAGATAAATTCCACACAAATAATGACTGAAAATAAGTACGTGCTTCTGATTTTTATTTTCTTTAGGCTGCAGGACAGGCAGAAGAGAGCTGACCGTGATTCCTTACTACAAGGGGTGCAGCTTCCTCAGCAGGTCCATTTAGCCGAGGAATCCCTCCTGGAGGCCCGGGACCTGCCATCCGAGCCTGTTCAGCACTGCAAAACTGTGATGGAGTTCAAGGAACCAGAAAACCGTGAGGGTGAGGCAGTGATTCGAAAACGTCACTGTGCCAGGGTAGTGTTTCCCACTGTGCACACAGACACTGCTGCCAGCACAACCAATGCAGATGGAGCACAGCACTGGCCTGGAGATGCCGTCTTCCCTGCTCCGTCTGCCTACTACCAGCAGGGTCAGCACTCTGCTCCAGGGTCTCACACTCAGGGCTGGTCGCCTTACCTGCCAGCACCGTCACCAGCATCTCACACCCAGGGCTGGTCCCCTTACCAGCCGTCGCCATCGCTAGCTCCACACTCCCAGGGCTGGTCGCCTTACCTGCCAGCACCGTCACCAGCATCTCACACTCAGGGCTGGTCCCCTTACCTGCCGTCGCCATCGCTAGCTCCACACTCCCAGGGCTGGTCACCTTACCTGCCAGCACCGTCGCCGTCCCCGTCGCCGTCCCCGTCCCCGTCACCAGTGCCTCATACACAGGGCTGGTCCCCTTATCTGCCATCGCCGTCCCCGTCACCAGCGCCTCACTCCCAGGGCTGGAACACTTGCCAGTTGCCACCAGCTCCAACACCTCAACCTCAGGGCGGGCCTCCTTGCCAGCCAGCCCCAGCACCAGCTTCTCTCAACCGTTTCAGAGAATGGCGGTTGCGAAAGGCAACCCTGGAGGATGAGGAGCGAAAGAAGAGAGGGGAGCCCCCCAAGAAGCGACAAAATAAAGAGAGCTACCAGTACCTCTGCAAAATGTGTGGTCAGTCAAAGTCTAAACTGACCGGCCACACACAGTTGAGGGGGAAATGGTACTGTCCTGCATCTGGACAGACCATCACAGAGTGGAAGAGCTCATTGTAGATTATGTATATAGTCTTGTGTGTGTGTGTGTGTGTGTATATATAGTTTTATTATAAATGTGCTGCACTTGGTGTTCTGTTCAAAGTGATTGTGTTAAACTCTTATTGGAGGTGTTTGCGTTCTTTAAAAAAAAAAAAAAGATAAAAATACACTTCTTTATAGGAGGTGTTTTGTGTTCTTAAAAAAAAAAAAAAAACACTCGCACAACTTGTGGTGTTTGTGTTATTATAAAAAAAACAACAAAAAAACAACAAAAAACACAACTCTTGTGGTGTAATAGCAACACAACCATCCTTTGGGTGGAAGATTCCAGGTGCAAATCCTGGCAAGAGTGTGCACCTTGTTGGCCCAATAAGTATTTAATGAAAAATGAATTTATAACATTATGTAATCTGTATTTTCCTCCATTATAATCACAACAAAGCAGTGTTATTCTTACAATTCTATTTGTATCTGTTTTTTGGTTTTTTTTAAGCAATATTTGATACCATATTGTCCAGACTACAAATCACACTTTTTCATAGTTTGGCTGGTCCTGCAACTTATAGTCATGTGTGATTTATATATCAAAATATGTATAATTGAACGTGTTTTTAAATGTTAATTCATATTGACATGAACCAAGGAGAAAAAAAACATTACCGCCCACAGATACAGGAGGGCACTCTAGGCTTGTGACAACTATATTCTGCTCCTGTATTAATAAACAAGTTAACTTAAAGACAACTGAGAAAGACTGAACACAAACAAAATGCCACCCAAAAGAAACTCCTTCTCTGCAGATTACAAACTGCAGGCAGTAAAATATGCAGCTGAAAACAGTAATCAAGCTGCAGAAAGAAAGTTTGGAGTGAGTGAGACTGGATTGGCTGGTTTATGTTAATTGAGCCTATTCAGTCTCCCAGGTGTGTTCTTTATGCAACTGTGTAGCTGATCAACTGTTAATGTGTACGTTAACATTCCAGACACCTATTCAGCCTGTTGTTCTGTGTGTTATTGTATAGTTGAATAACTGTTAATGTGTACATTAACATTCCAGGCACCTATTCAGCCTGTTGTTCTGTGTGCTGTTGTGTAGTTGAATAACAAGCCTTTCCAGATTAAATGTCTATTCTCGGTCTTGGATTTTGTGAAATACATTTCTAAATAAGTGCGACTTGTAAATGATTGTTTGCCCTTCATGACGCATTTTTTGACTGATGTGACTTATAGTCCGGAAAATTCATAGCACTTTGTAAGAGTTTGTGTTAAATGAGACATGTTACAATCGGGGACCGAACCGGCAAACCTCTCATTTTCTTCCTTCTTTCCCCCCCTCTTTCCCCTCTTTTTTCCTTTTGCTTCCCCCCGCCTAGCAGTCCCTTTTGCCCCGTCTTTGGCCGAGACCGTAACACACTAGACTACAATGCGGTAGACCGGGGATCGCGACCCACAAGAAACATTATGAAATTTTCCTTTTTTATTATTTATTACATTTATTATGTATTATCACCCCATGTTACTACCCCTGCATCCTACCTGGTTCACAAGGACTACAACCATGGGAGCCATTTGAGGAAGATGAAACAAGATGACACCATTGGATTTCCCCTTTTGGAACGCCGCCTTTGCATGCCTATGTAATTCATTGCGTGGTACTCTATTTTATACCCCTCTTGGGTTAATTTCTCCGTTTATTGTGTGTTCCTATTAAATGTCTTTTTTATATGATTTTATGTATACTTATGTATTATCCCAAGGGGCTGCAATCCAATTTTCATCTATATCATCTCCTTGACCTTCTCCTCCCTTGCTGATTCAGAACAGATTCACCTATTTTAGCTCTATGATGATTATTATTATCTATATAAATTGCTTTGGGGTACAAAATGGTTTTATTTATTAAATTACTTTATCTAATTTTTTCTTTTCACCTCCTCTCTTGTGGATTTAGCAAGTATTTACATCAGCACTTTTGCCTTTTCTCTCTCCTCTCTCTCCTCCCTCTCCTCCCTTCCCTTCTTTCTCTCTTTTCCCTTATATGTCCCATCCACTTTTATTAATTCGTTCGGTCCTTTTTATACTCCTCACGTAATTTCCTTGTTCATTCAACCTCCGTCTGTTTTATACACGTTTCCCCACATTTGAGTATGTATACCTCTGGCGCAGCGGTTTACTCATCTGTCCACCAAGTGGGAGACCCGGGTTGAAACCAACCAAGGCCAAAGATAATTTCAATTCATCTTTTCATATGTGCTTCATCTCCCTACAAATAAACCTCACTGAATACGTTTTTTCTCATTTTTTCATCTCTTTGTTTGTTTATTTCTTTAATAACAAGACACAATAACCTCTGACTACACAAAAGGAGTCTTCCTTTTTACAGAAAAATATTTTAACAAGGTGCTAATATCCCCCCCCCCCTTTTTTTTCTTCTTTTCCTCTCCCTTTTCTCTCCAACCTCTTTTTCTATCGCCCTCACCTTTTATTCTATTATGAACCTCATAGATAATAACATTACATATTATATATCTATTTGAATACTTTATTATAAAAAACAATTATTGTGGCCGGCTTAGTCCCACTCTTCCCTGTTGCCCGTGCAAAAAAGCCCATACCAGGAAACTAAAAATCAATTTTTCCTCTTCCTTACCCTAACCCCCCCACCCTAACCCCCTAACCCCTTAACCATCACCCTAATTTAGGCCCTAAACTTAACCCTAATGTTTAATCCTGATCCTAGCCCCTATTCTATCCCCTAAACTTAACCTTAACCCTAATTCAGGCCTTAATTCATATTTAAATTAAACATTGATTACCACTCTAATTTTACATTTAATTTTAACCCTAATTTTGGCTTTCATATTTCACCCTAATTCATGGTACAACAAATCATTTGGACAATTACAGTTTTAAAAAAATATTTTATTTATAAGTAAATATATTTTATTCATAAATAAACATATTTCATTGGTAAATTTATATTAAAAAACATACATTTGTATAAATAACAATTCATACTTTTTTAATGATTTATAATTCATGTTTTAAAATGATAATTCAATTTAAAATTCATTGTGGTAAGTATAATTAATTTTATAAGGGTTATATAGGGTTAAAACAATTTGAAGACTAAAACATTACAAACTACAATTCTAAAGTAAATTCAAAAACAGAGGGTATAAAAGGGAGGAGCTTGAGGGGAAGCTCATTTCTCACCTGGACATCGAGGCATGCAGACCTCTACCAGCCATCCAGAACCTTTCATTCTTTGTGTGTCCATAGACCTGATGAAGACCCAGGGAGGGTCGAAACGTTGTTGATAGGACACACCTTCCTTTGTTGAGTAGGTTTTTACTCATTTTTATTTTTTTTCTCTTTTTTTTAAAAAAAGGGACACTTTTAGTTCAATTCATTATTTTATTTTTTTTAAAAAAACAATTCATTTATTTTCAATAACAAATTAAAAAACAAAACAATTTAATTGAAAAACAAAACAACTAATACAGACAATCAAAACAATACACCCACCTACATGGGTGAATTTAATGAAGACTGGACTTTTGTCCAGCGTCGAGGGCGACGCCGGCCGGCTCGCCCATTTTTCAAGACCGCGGGGGAGGGTGGATGGCGAGTGCGCCTTCCGTTCCCTACGGGGGACGTAATAAATTTCGTTCCCCTAACCCTAACCCATCTCTGTTGAGCCCAGAATTCAGACCCCCCCGGTCTCCCCACACGCCCACGGTGAGCGGAAGGCTGCAGATGTGAGGCCAAAAAAGCCAACATATCAGGCTAAGCTAACCTCTCACCCCACTAACCACAGGTCTGGAAAAAGCCACCATCAGACTAACTGGCCCCATAGAGGCAAAAATCTTTATCCAATTTCAGAGGCCTCACATCCACAGATGAGCAGAACGGGATGCCATGGATGGGGGACCAGAACAGACAACGAGAGGGGCTGCAACACAGAGAAGTTTAGATATTAGGTGTCTTTAGCCATCACAGGAACCTGGAAGATTTGAGAAGTTTGTTATCTCCACTTTGCCCAGTCTGAAATGCAATAAAGCCTTTTCTTTGACAACAGTATCTGCATGTGTACCTACCTGTATTACGGTGCATTGTTTCACCACAACAAAAAGAAAAACAAGAGTAAAACAAAATTGAAAAGTTTACTTACCTGTCTTGAACTCCATGTTGGCCATCAGGAGGCACTTCATAGCTTCAACCAGCAGGGGTCCTCCTCTAACATTATTGAGCGCCGCTTCTCTCTTGTCCTGCCCTCCAAAGGCTTCACAGCCTGGTTTGCTGGTTTCCCTAACAAAAGAGAGAAAAAAACAAAAGCAGAAAATGATGTACATTTGTTGTGGTGTCACAATATCCAAGCTGTAATTTCAACGGTTTCTTTTGTTTAGCAACCCCACATATCCTTCCACTTGTACATAGTTTCAGCAATTTATTATACGTTGGGGAGTGTGGGTTTGTGCTATTATATACAGGCATCCCTGTTGCCCGTGCCAAAAAACCTCCACAGGGAACTAAGCTACAGTCTCTCCTTCACCTAACCCTAACCCCTAACCCCCTAACCCTCCCCTCTGGGATGGGGTCTGGTCTGTCATTCTGCCTGGACATGTTGGAGAATAACCCTTTCCCATCACCCCCTCCCTCCTCCCTCTCCTCCTCTTCTTTCTCCTTTTCTCCTCTCATGTGGTTCATGCTAGCAAGCGGGAGGTGGGATGGGGACTAACATGCGACGGCCCGCGCCATGCCTCTGTCTCTCTACTCCAAACTATGTTGTCGTTGGTCAACATAGGGAGAGGCTCTGAGTACTTCACTACTCCACCTAACCCTAACCCTCACACACACCTACCCTAACCCCTAACCCCTAACCCTAACCCTAAATGAATTCCAAATGTAAAATATTATTTTCTAACTATGCTACACTTGATAAAGGCGACCTCCTGAAGTTCAGAGCCAATTCTGAGGCGCTTCCTGCGGTGCCAGAGGCACAAAGATCGAGCCCTGCCATCGGGGGGATGCCAGATTTCGGCCTCAAGCGGTTGCACGTCTCCAGCCCCTCTAATGACTGAGCGGGGCCCAGAAATGTCCCTCGAGAAGGCCCAAAAAGGCCCCTTATTCAGAAAAAAGTGAATATTTGTTACTAAACTTTTCAAATGTAACACTATTGGCTAAAAGGTTCCAAGAAGTGAATATTAATTGCTTAAACCTTCCAAATGTGCCATAACATTCGCCAAATGAGTGATCCCAAAAAGTGATTATTACAGTTTTACTCAGTCGCTTTGGTGCTTTTCTCACATCACTATTAACATTTGCACAGCAGTTAGTGCAAACCGCAAAACCTAGCAGCCAACCTGCAAAAGCACGTCACTTGCTCAAAATGGACAGTCCATTCCTCAAAAGCAAGTATGTCAACGAAACTGCCAGTGTCATCAAAATGAGAAGTCTTGACACCATCGTTTATGAACAAGATAGTCAAATGACTGTCATGTTTTAATTATGACAGTTTATTCCCTCATTGGTTGCACCCTCCGACTCATTTGTCAGGTTCTCAAGGGTGAGGGCACCCTTGAGAGGACCTGGTGCCTTCTGGTCCTTCTTCATGGAACCCAGCGGGAGTTCTATGTTGGACTTGAACAAGTCCTTGAAGAAGACCAGCACCAGTGCCTCCCCCACCACACCGTCCCCTGCAGAGAGAGACTCACAGAGGTCCCAGATCCTCTCAATCCGGGTCATCTGGACTTCATCTCTTGTCCAGTTGGAGAGTGGAGGGGGGACATTGCCCGATGCCGCCGCATTGAATTCTGCCAGGCCAATCATGCCTCTCCAATGGGTCAGCGACATCTCCCTTGTGGTGCTGGTTCCCAGTGCCGCGCTCAACTGAGCGTCACATGGTGCCAGAGGGTGGCCATAGAACACCTCTTCCAACGCCAACTCAAGCTGGTAGGCTTGCCAGCTTGCCTCAAAGCCCCCTTTGCCAGAGTTGGCGTGGAAGAGGGCCTTCAGTTCCTGCACCATGTGCCCCAGGACCAGCTGCAGGACCACCACTGGATCCCAGTCATTGAGATAGTCTCCAGAGATGGCGAATGGCAGCACCAGTGCTTCCTTGTGAAAGAGGTGGTGAACCCTCCTCACCCGGAAGGCCCTCAGGTCCACAATTTCCCCCAGTGGGATGTCCCTCCGTGACTTCTGCCAAAAGCGGTGCAGAGTTGCAACCAGGTGGAAGTGGGGGTTTTGGCTCTTGGCCAGAGCCGTATCCAGGAGACCCATGATGAAACTCTGGTCTTCCCTGAAAATGTCCATGGAAGACAGGTCTGTCAAGACCGTCTTCATGATGGACGGGCAGTGTTTATCCCTGACAGACAGGCCTTTCATGAGTGACTTGACGTTGCCGACCAAGTCATTCAGTTCATCCACCACCTCAGCCTTAACCCAACGTGGGTTGTTGAATCTGGGGTCTGGACGTTTCAAGTCCCTGGGGACCGTGGACAGCATGATGTCCAGCTGGCCATCTGCTGTTGCCAGGGTCACACCCTGAACCCCACTAGCTAAAGCCTTAAAGGCTTGGTCCCCTATGCCCTCAAACAGAATGTGTTTCCTCAGTTGAGGAAAGTGGTTCCTCAGGTCACTGGTGCGGAACTCTGGCAACCGCAGTCGGTGGATCCCCACCTTCACACCTGCCAGTGAAGAGACTTCAATCATAATGCCATCAAAGTCAAAATCAATGTTGATTTCCCTTGCAGGGTCATCAAGGGTCACAGGATGGAATGGCATCCGCTCATCCCTGGACAGGAAGTCATCCAGACTTGTCACTCTGGTGAAAACAGCAGACAGTGACGCAGAGTTGTCGTCTGCAACTGGAACATAACTATGTTCAAACTCCTCCATGTTGCCTTCCAATGTATGTGGTGTGTTGAAAGAAATGTGCTGAGTGATGGTTGTGTGTGTGTATGTATTGTGTGTGAATGCCCTTGTTTTGTAATGTTAATGAACTGTTTAAATTATATATGAATGTAACTGTAAAGTGTCTGATCAACTGTATTTTAAGGGTTAGGGTAGGGGTAGATTTAGAAAAGATAAATAGTTTTAAGGAGGGGGATTCCAAAGACTCTCACACTTGCACGGGCACATGGGGTTTTCCTTTTTTCTCTTTTTTTCAAATTCAGACAACAAAATCAGTGAGGAAAACATTTTTACACATATTTATTCTGGTTGTAGAGTGCCAGAATACCATCGTTGGTAGTCTGGCACCAGTCCCTTCACCACCAGTTCACAAATAGTCTGTAGTGTTCTACGTACGTAGCCCAGAATACCATTGCTGGTAGACTGGGCTCTTCTGCTTCCACCATCTACGACATCATGTCTCCGGTCTGCCTGCTCAAGTTTACAGGATCTCATTGAGGCCCATCGGTACCCCAGTTTTTAATTTTTCGATCCAGAGCCTCTCGGCTCGTATTCTCTGTGCCGCAGACCAGTACGGTTGGCTCTCCAGACCCGCAATTCTAAGATTATCCACCCCATGTGTTCGGAAATGGTCATAAAGCACTGACACTTTAGTTGTTGTGTTAATATGGTAGAGGTGTTGTTTCAGTCGGTCCAATAACTTATTTTGTGTTTGTCCGACATACATTTTGTCACATATTATACACTCAATCAAATAAATCACATTTGTAGACTCCAGCTGCACCCTGTGCCAAACCGGGGCCCCTGATGATGTGTGTTAATTTGAAGCAAATGTAATTGCTCTAAAATGTTTGTTGCTATGCTGTGGTGTGTTCGATTGGAGGGAGGCGTGGACTAATAGGTCCTTTAAGTTTTTATTTCTTTTAAAAGCGGAGATGATTTTAAAATCCGAAAGTGATTCTGTGACACCCTGTAGTCGGGAAAAAGTTATTTTGACACAAGAGTTTAGATGGATTGAGGATGAGGAGAAATGGGTTACCAGAGGAACCAGGTTTTTATTCTGTTCTACTCTGGCAACCCATTCTCCCCCCTCAAAGCCTCTCTCCACATCTGTTTTAATTGATCTCAAGAGAGTACGGCTGTAGCCTCTTTTTCTGAGTGCACCAAAGAGTGTTTTTGTAGCTTTTTCTACATCCTCATGCCTGCAACAAATCCTACGAAACCTTATCAGTTGAGATTTTACAATCCCCTTAAAAGTGTGTTTCGGATGGAAACTGGTTTTGTATAATAAGGCGTGTGTGTCTGTAGATTTAAAAAACACTCTCGTCCCCAGTGTCCACTTTGTTACGTCTTCCTTGATAATAAAAACTTCCGTATCCAAGAACTCCACATGAGAATCTTGTAGATTATATTTGACTTTTATGGAGTCATGGTGGCTGTTCAACGTGTCAATATACTGTTTAAAATCCGACTCAGAGTGTGTCCAGACCCCAAATATATCGTCCAGGTATGTCACGTATAATAACGGAGTTTTAAAACACTTGGGGAGGAGAGTACGCTCCCAGTCAGCCATATAAATATTGGCATAGGCTGGGGCGAACCTCTTTCCCATTGCTGTACCGTGAACTTGTAGATAAAATTTAGAGTCAAAAGTAAAATCATTCCGCGTAAGACCTAATTCAAGGAGCTGGAGAAGGGCCTCATCCGTTCTCCGCGCATCTGGATATCTCTCAAACGTGTGTCTGACTGCCTTAAGGCCGAGCTTTGTATTTATATTTGTATAAAGCGCATCTATGTCCACCGTAAAGAGCTTTGCTCCGGCTGGGACCATGATGCTGCGGATTTTGTTAACAAATTCATACGTATCTTTAATGTAGCTTTCATGTCTCTGGGACAAGGGGTTTAAAAAGCTGTCCACATACTCAGCGACTCTACAGGATTCACTCCCACAGTCGGAGACAATCGGTCGGGCCGGGGGAATTTTGTATGGAACCGTCCAAGTGCTCGGATCCTTATGGATCTTAGGGAGCAGATAGAATTCCCTTGGGCGGGGAGGATCTTGACCAAACAAATAAAATCTTTGTTTTGAAGAGATGTATTTCTTCCTGTACAAGTCCTCTACAATCCCCCGGACCAGATCGTGAGTCTCCGACTGTAGGGAGTGAGATAGCTGTTTATAATGAACTGCATTTTGCAGCTGTCTGTTGGCCTCTATGAGATATTGTCTTCTATCCATGATGACAATCTTAGACCCCTTGTCCGCCGGTTTCAAAACTACATCATGTTTTTTAGTGAGATTATTCAAGGCTCTCCTTTGTTCTCCCGTCAAATTGTTTACATCCTTGTTAGAATCACATCTCCTTTCTAAATGCCGCCTGTCCTCACGTATAAGTTGTTGTAATGGTGGTGGGACCGAGTCCCATTCAGGCTCCCATTTAGAATGTTCGATAAATGGTTGAGGAGTGGAATCGGTGGAAAATTCAAAGTGAAACAACAATTTAAGGCGCCTGTGATAATCATACAAATCACGTTTGAGTACATCTCTATCCAGCCGTAGCGGTGTTGGGACAAAGGAGATGCCCCTCTCCAGCACCTCTCGTTCCACTAGGTCTAAAACAAAAGTTTCAGACAAGTTTAAAATATTGGAGGGAGTGGGGGTGGAAACTTTCCTTCCCCCGGCTTTTAGTTTAACTGGCTCATCCAGTTTTTGAATATTTCTGTAGCAGTTTTAGCCGTCCAGTGAACCGGATCCCAGTCATTCACTGCAAAGGCAGTCTCTCCCACCATCTGTAGTGTGATAAAGTGTTTTTGCAGGAAAATATTTGTCTGTTGCGCCAATTGTTGTTGTTTGGGCTTGAGTTTGTCTGAACATTGTATTAGTGGCACGTATATAGGGTTAGGGGGTTAGGGAAGGGGAACTGAGCCCGTGTCAAAAATGGCACGGGAGGTGCACGGTCCTTCCCCCACGTCACCTCTCTCACACGGTCCCAGCCGGGATCGCGCTGGCCCCGCTGTCTGCGCCCATAGCGCACCTCTTGCCAGCCGTCTGCCATCAACTTTTTATTGAAACGGTGTATTTAATTAATTATAGTTAGATATGTATTCATATTATTGTTTTAACTAGGGTAGATATATAATAATAAAATGAAATGATGTGCTCGTATTTATTAATAAAGTGGATGAAATGATTTGAAATGAAATAAATGAAAATGAAAACACAAGAGAAGAACTTTAATGAGAAAAAAATGAGAAAAGACAAATGCGTGTGCTATAAGGCGACGTTTCGACCCTAAAATGGGTCTTCTTCAGGCCTAAGCACACTTTTATAACCGGCTATCAGAGTCTTCCTCAGAGCTGTTTCTCTTTAGAGAGTCAGAGCAGAAGTGAGCTGCCTCAGGTCCCCTCCTCCTTTTATGCCCTCCCCTGGAATGTGCCCCTACATGTCCCTACGTACTCCATCTCTCCACTCTGGCCCTGGTAGGTGTTTTTTGTTGTGTTTTTCACCAAATTCAATATAAACTTCATGCATTATATGAACTCCATTTGATTCCAAATCATACAAATTAATTTTTAGTAAAAAAGTCAATAAATTGATTGTTTTTAATGTCGAATGAATTGATTTTGTCTTAATTATACTATGAATTGATGTATTTTAAGAAAAGGTCTTTTAATTGAT
This sequence comes from Sparus aurata, assembly GCF_900880675.1. Taxonomy (NCBI): domain Eukaryota; kingdom Metazoa; phylum Chordata; class Actinopteri; order Spariformes; family Sparidae; genus Sparus; species Sparus aurata. The sequence goes on along the minus strand of NC_044196.1, from coordinate 35,487,567 downwards.
TGTTTTTAATATAGAATGAATTGATTGTTTAGTAATTATGCCATGAATTGATAGTTTTTTTAGTGTATTTATAAATACATTCTTCTTAAAAGTGTGTGTTTTTTTAATGTTTTAAGGTGTTTATGAATTAGTTGTTTGTAATGTCCTCTGAATGGATTGTTTTTAAGGTTGTTCTAATTACGGTTTTATTTGTGGGGTGATTAAGAATCAGAAGACCAGGTCTGGGCTAGGGGGAAATAGGGATGAGTGCCACCCTGGAGGTGCCCGGTCATTAAGGTTCCCGGGGTCCTAGAGTGAAAAACGTCATATATTCGGAAACCGCAGACCCCCCCGAGGCCGCTGGTGGCTTCGGATTTGGAATCGGAGTTCGGGAAGTTGGCGAAAAAACAATTGCCTGCCGGTCATTAATGTTCCCGGCCGGTCCAGTGAACGAGACTTTGCCTACCCCCCCAAATGTGGCCCCTGGCTGTCCGAAACAGTTGGAATTAAGTCTCTATCTCATTCCGTTCCGGAGATATTGCGATTTTAAAATCCGGCCACAGGCGGTCTTTCGGACGTTCCCGTGCGGAGAAAAGGCGATTTCAAAGGTCTTCGGCCGGCCGACTTTGGGCGCCCGGTCATTAATGTTCCCGGCTGGTCCAGTGAACGAGACTTTGCCTACCCCCCCAAATGTGGCCAGGGGCTTTCCAACGCACTTGGAATGGAGTCTCTATCTCCTTCCGTTCCGGAGATATCGCGATTTTAAAATTCGCCCATAAGCGGCCATTGTAAAAATTGGGCGGGAGAGCTTTAAGGATGTCAGCTACGGGACTTTGGCTACCCCCCCCCCCAAATGTGGCCACGGGCTTTCCAACGCACTTGGAATGGAGTCTCTATCTCTTTCCTGTCCGGAGATATGGCCGTTTTGAAATTGGGGAAAATCGGCAAATTTCACTAAGTGTCAGAGCCAAAATGAAAATTTCTGAAACTTGGTAGGAGCGCGTTTTGGGCCGCGTAGAGTCGGCCTATGTCAGTCCCATCTTGATGGGAGCAACTTTGGGCCAAAGTGTTTGGAAACGCTATGCAATGTGTCTGACTGTATAGTCTGGCCCGTGCTGAAGCCGTACATGTCCTTGGTTCCCTCCTAGCCCCTTCTTCTCCGGAGTTATAACCGTTTGAAGAGAAGTGAAAGTAGCTTGAAATATGCCCAAGTGTTTGAGGCATGCGCCGGCTCCTTCAAACGGCCGTATCTCGGTCCAGGAACGTCTGACAGAGCTGAGTCTCGTCGAGACCTTTCCATAGACACCAGGACCGCCCCAGTTGGACCAGCGGTTCCGGAGATATGAACTTAAGAAGGTACTGATTTTGTCTGACTTATGTCTTCCGATAACTTTTGATAGGAACCTCGTAAAGACAGGGGACTTGTTGCGTTGGATTCAGCGTTGAATTCTCTTGCAGATAGACTACTCACTTGTCAAATTTGGACAACTAAAAATTTCGATCTTTTTCAGAAATTTCACTAAGTGTCAGACTCCAAGACATTCTTCCAGAAACTGTCTAGGACCACGTTTCAGGCCATTTGGAGCCTATAGAGACCTATAAAAAGACTGAAAAGTACCAACTTTTTACACAAATCTGCCAAAGTGAGATACCTAGGGTTGGTCACATCCCCCGACTGGTTGGGGTAAGAGAACATGGCATGGCCAGTCATCACTCATGACACGTGTTGGGTTGGGGGTTAGGGTTAGGGTTAACTTTATATCACATTATTGCAATGTAATTAGTCATTGAAATATTTTTTGTGGAATATTTAGAAAGTTATATTTTACTTTTGGAATCCTGGACCAGCCCCAGGCTGGGATGTGGAGCTCTCTCTAGCCCACACAGAGTGCCTGACCTCTGGGTAAATGTCCAGGGATCTTTTCGGATCTGGGTGGCGCAAAAACACTTCCCGGACCGCGGATAACCCCATATTAGTATTTATATTTGTGTAAAGGCTGACAATATCAATAGTGAAGAGAAATTAGGAAGATGAAATGACAATGGGACGTATGATATCCAAAAAATGAAATGTGTCTTTAATATAACTGGGGTGTAATGAAGAAAGTGGTCCTAAAAAATGATCAATGTATTGAGCTATATTATATGTTGTGCTGTCGCAGTCCGAAACAATAGGTCTCCCTGGTGGTATTTCTGCGGGGAGCGTCCACGTTGTCGGTTCCTTGTGAATTTTTGGTAAAAGGTCAAATAAACGGTGACGTGGGTTGTCAGGACCGCATCGGAAGTTTCTTTGTTTAGCCGAAATAAATTTATGTTGGTATAAGAACGAAATTACTTCAACAGTTTTTTCAGAAGTAGTTGTGTGTATCGTGTTATTTATTCTTTTGTAGTATTGAATATTGTTAAGTTGTCTGTAAGCCTCAAAGGCATATTGTTGCTTGTCTATCAATACAATTTTTGAGCCTTTATCGGCTGGTTTGACGATTATATTTTGGTTGTCTAAGAGGCGTTTAAGGGCCTCACGTTCCAATTTCAAAAGATTATCCCTGCGATCTGGGTCTGCTGAGAATTGGTGGAAAATCTCTGTATCACGGGTCAAGAGTATTTTCACAGGTCGGCTGAGGGATGACCAGGCAGGCTCCCACGTAGAAGGAAACGTAAAAGGTACATGATCATGAGTTTTTGAAGAAAAGTAGTCTGCAATTTTCAGATGGCGGTGATATAAAGAAACGTCCCTGTGGAGTGCGGCGTGATTGCGTTTGTGTGGCATGGGAATGAAACTCAAACCTTTTTCTAATATAAGTAGTTCAACAATTTTGTACGTAATGACTCAAGCAATGAAATGAGGACTATAAGTCTTATTGGGAGCGATTATTCAGCATCCATGAGTATAGTTCATGTTGACTGACATGACATAAGCAAATGATAATCCTGCCGGACCTCCAAAAGTCCTTCAGGAACAGGGACACTCTTTCGTACCTTTTCTTTCTTCTTCTTTTTTTTTTTAAATCCGTTTGGTGCCATTCTGCGTCTTGTCGCTGTTCTCCTCCTCTGTTTTTGCGGTATCTTGCCTGGGCACGCACAGACGCGCACCTCGAAGCACCTCCTGCCCAAAACAACTCCCTCTCCCGTCTCGGCGGGACGTCCCCGGCTTCGGATCTTTGGCTGGGTCTCCCCTGCAAAATGTGAGGCCGCTGGGCCTCATCATTCCAAATGAAGCACTGGTTCCAAATGTAAAATATATATTTTTTTAAATATTCCACACAAATGATTCAAATTGCTAAATAGATTACACATTTCAAATAACATTTTCTCAAAATTCCACATAGATGATACCAAAACTGTAATATTAATTTCTATATAGATTCCAAATGTAAAATATAATTCCATAAAGATTCCACAGGAATGATTCCAAGAGTAAAACTTCCACAACTGTGCTGCTAAGGGTGTAATGGGTGTGGAATATTTTGACATTTGGATGCACGATTTGCAATAGGACAAGCGGATTCAAAATTCGCAATCATATCGGCATGCAAATTCTAACAAACACTTACCTTCATTTCTTTAAACGCCACCACGTACGAGTAGCACACATATGGTGTTGTATGTTTTATACAACACAAGATGGATGGATGGATGGATGGATAGATTTCACTTCCACATTTCAACATGAACTTTAATATTTCTTTTGTTCAACCGCTGGATGGCAGCATCGTCACATGCGGTACATGTCCCCAGCTTCAGGTGAGGTGACCGGGCCTCTGGAGGTCAGGCTCCAGCCGCAGGCACCAGGCCTGGTGGTGGTGGTGGTGGTGGGCCTGCCGGACCTCCAAAAGTCCTTCAGGAACAGGGACACTCTCTGGGTCTCCCCTGCAAAGTGTGAGGCCGCTGGGCCTCGTCATTCCAAATAAAGCACTGATTCCAAATGTAAAATATATTTTTTTAAATATTCCACACAAATGATTCAAATTGCTAAAAAGATTACACATTTAAAATATAATTTTCTCAAAATTCCACATAGATGATACCAAAACTGTAATATTAATTTCTAAACAGATTCCAAATGTAAAATACCATTCCATAAAGATTCCACATGAATGATTCCAAGAGTAAAACTTCCACAACTGTGCTGCTAAGGGTGTAATGGGCGTGGAACATTTTGACATTTGGATGCACGATTTGCAATAGGACAAGCAGATTCAAAATTCGCAATCATATCGGCATGCAAATTCTAACAAACACTTACCTTCATTTCTTTAAACGCCACCATGTACGAGTAGCACATATATGGTGTTGTATGTTTTATACAACACACGATGGATGGATAGATAGATAGACAGATACTTTATTCATAACGAGGGAAATTCAAGTCTGAGCCATAAGTTGCGAACTATTCCAAGCTTAAACTCAAATTCCAAACTTGGAATGCTCACATGTGGAATATTTAGCAATTAAGGATCAAAGCTTGGAATATTTTGCAAATGAAATGTCAAACCTGGAATGCTCACAGGTGGAATATTTAGCAACAAAAAGTTCAAACTTGGAATGCTCACATGTGGAATATTTAGCAATTTAGGATTAAAGCTTGAAATATTTAGCAACTGAGATGTCAAACTTGTAATGCTCACAGGTAGAACATTTAGCAACAAATAGCTCAAACTTGGAACACTCGCATGTAAAATATCAAGTGACAAAGAGTTCGAACTTAACCCTTGCGTTGCCCTTCGGGTCAGGGTGACCCACCCCCGAAATCATTACCGCTTGTGTCCGGTAGAGGCCGCTATTACCCCCCCTGCCTTTTTGTCACATATGACCCCCCCCCTACAGTCAATGACTGGTATAGCACGCGGTGCTTTTAGCCCTTGTGTTCATCCACTTAGTTAGACATCAGCCGTTCAGACCCCCTTGATCTCCCCTTGTTTGCAGAAGAAGAAGAAGAAGAAGAAGAAGGGCTCAGGGTTTGCCAATGTAAATGGTGTTGATGGTGTTGATGGTGTTGCTGCTGCTGCCGCTGCAGGACAGGCATAGGCTGAGTAAACACTGGTCTCCAGAGAGCCAAAATTTCCCTTGCGGCTGAATCAACAACCACTTCTTCTTATCCCAAGAGACCCAACTTCCCCCTCATGTGATCTACAGCTGAGTAAACCAGAAATCTAAACTTTCCCATCCTCTGATATGCAGCTGAGTAAACACATAGTTACTCTGTTCTCTAGAAACCAAAATTCCCCTTTATATTATCTGAGGCTGAATAAACAACCACTTCCTCTTATCCCAAGAGATCCAACTTTCCCATCCTCTTTGATATGCAGCTGAGTAAACACATCGTTACTCTGTTCTCCAGAAACCCAAATTACCCTTTATATTATCTGCGGCTGAATAAACAACCAATTCCTCTTGGGTTACGCGTAAGATGTGTAACATGAAGGAGACAGAGATGTCTCATACTGTGTACTGTAGGTTTTCATAAACATTTCTGCAAAAGGCAGAAGAATACAGAAGAATATGTGGACAAAACTGGTAGACATTTCTCAGAGTTTTCCTTCAGCCCAGCAAAGCAAAGTACATCACATCACATCACATAATACTTGAGACATGACAAGCTTCATAGCAGGGCCCAAGAGGCTTCTTAGAGCTGGGAGCTGTAAAAAAAACAACAACAAAAATACAAAATGAATGAAAAAATAGATAAAAATACGGAGATGACTTGTTCTACGATCAAGGTCGAGGGTAACAATTACACATCACACAAACACAGGTTGTTAATCTGAGTCTTACCCGTCTTCAGTATTCATGTCATGGACATGGCCGTCATTTTCCCTTTTGAAGCGTCGGATACGTTCTCTAAGCTTTGCAGAGGGTCCAATCTTTCCGCACAACTTGTACAGCAAGGGTCTGTTGCTCTCCTCTGTCAGACTCAGGAACTTTTGTGTGTCAATCTCTTCAGATGCAAAGTTTGGGATATGACACTCAAAACCCCACTCTCTCAACTTGGTCTCGACAAAGGCGTCCATTATAACAGATGAAAAAAAAACCCAAGAGTAGAATTAAGCTCTCTGAATGAATGAATGAAGTGCTTGCAGTGTCCACATCTATATGAAACCACTGCTGTGACTGAGCTATCTCTGTCAGCATTGGATCTGACCAGCTTTATGCTGTCCACCTGACGCGAAGTCATCCAACTGACGCGATGTCATCCGACCGACACTATGTGTTCCAACTGACGCGAGGTCATCCAACCTGCGCTGTACTGTTGGCATTGGCAAGCCTGTGCTGTTACGCGAACAGGGAAATGAGTCTAAATGTCATCTGACACGTTTAGGATCTTTTTTGTTGTTTTTGGTTTTTCTACAGCCTGTGCTGTGCCTTTCACTTTGGCAACCTTGTGCTGTTACGTGAAAACGGAGATGGATGTGGATTTCTGACATAATGTAATCCCACCAGTCAACCAGTTTCTTCAGTTGAATATAGTTTTATTTCATTTTGTAACACACAATGACATGACATCTAGATTGGCAGTAAGATCTTTTTTTTTTTTAATTTTTCTTTACAAACACTAGCACATCTTCCTTGGACATCTTTGGAAGGTCAAAGACGTGTATGTTAAAGGACGCCACCACCAATGAGATGAACTCCCGGTCGGCTTGAGGGATGGTGGTGTCGCTGCACAGTTCCTGCAGTATCTGTGTCATAGCGGCGGTATCGCCTGCGTTTACCTCGAACTTGGCGTATTCCTTTGGAAGCACCTGCTTGTATTGCATCAGTACGTCCAGGGCGCATTGGACATTCAGGATCCTGTTCTTGTAAAGGGGTGTCGTTGTCATGTTTTTGAGATGCGCGACCTTATCGCCGAGCGCAGAACGCACCTTCTCCGTCAAATGCACAATGGGAGGATTTCTCCTGACTCAAACATACAATACAAACAAACAAACAAACGTGCAGAAATGATTACTTTGGCTGAACAAACAGCGTGTGGGAGTCGTTCGTATTCCATCAATTCGCTCAGCATAGCACATACTTACCAGACTTCCCCTGGGGTCCGAATTCTAGCAGGTCTAAATACATGTATTTATCCACCTGAAAAACGACCCGTAGGAATTTCATTGCGCTTTCCTCGCGCTCGAGGTAGTGATCGATGACTTTGTGCATCATCTCAACCTGATTGATCTTGCAGTGATAAGACCTGAGGAGATCATTATCCGAATCTCCTGTCCGTAAACGATCCACATAACAGCTCATGTGGCTGTGTCTCTCTGCTATGTCGTGCTTCCAAGCCTGCAAAATCTGGATGAGTGAGGTCCAATCGATTGAGCCTGGGCTCTGGGCATTGTCCGCTTCCACCTTCAGCATTTCTTCTGACACTTTATCCACCGTTTTCACATTGACAGGGCTCGCCATGGTCACAGACTTTTGGTGTAGCACGCAGGCTTAGTACGCAGAAAGAGAGAGGGTTGTGAATAAATGGAGCTGTTGTTCAGCAGTCTACTTGTAAGCATTTATATACGCATGTGACGCGAGGTTATCCAACCTGTGCTGTACTGTCGGCATTGGCAAGCCTGTGCTGTTACGCGAACACAGAGATGAGTCTAAACGTCATCTGGTTTGTTTGGGTTTTTGTTGTTTTTTTTGTTTTGTTTTGTTTTTTTTACAGCCTGTGCTGCGCCTTTCACTTTGGCAACCATGTGCTGTTACGCGAAAATGGAGATGAATGTGGATTTCTGACACAATGTAATCCCACCAGTCAAGTTTCTTCAGTTCAACATTTTTATTTCATTTGTAACACACATTGACATGACATGTAGATTGGCACAGTTACATTTTTTTTTTTTTACTTTACAAACACTAGCACATCATTCAAAGGCATCATCGGAAGGTCAAAGGCGTGCATGTTAAAGGAGGCCACCACCAATGAGATGAACTCCCGGTTGGCTTGAGGGATGGTGGTGTCGCTGCACAGTTTCTGCAGTACCCAGGTCGTAGCGGCGTTATTGCGCTTGTTTAACCCGAACTCGGCGTATTCCTCTGGAAGCAGCTGATTGTATTGCATCAGTACGTCCAGGGCGCAGTTGACATTCAGGATCCTGTTCTTGTAAAGGGGTGTCGTCGTCATGTTTTTGAGATGTGCGACCTTATCGCCGAGCGCAGAACGCACCTTCTCCGTCAAATGCACAACGGGAGGATTTCTCCGGACTGAAACATACAAAACAAACAAACGTGCAGAAATGATTACTTTGTCTGAACAAACAGCATGTGGTGATCGTTCGTATTCCAGGAGGCCTTGATCAATTCGCTCAGTATACCACATACTCACCAGACTTCCCCTGGGGTCCGCATTCCAGCAGGTCTAAATACATGTATTTATCCACCTGAAAAACGACCTGTAGGAATTTCATTGCGCTTTCCTCGCTCTTGAGGTAGCGATCGATGAGTTTGGGCATCATCTCAACCTGATTGATCTTGCAGTGATAAGACCTGAGGAGATCATTATCCGAATCTCCCGTCCGTAAACGAGCCACATAAGAGCTCATGTGGCTCTGTCTCTCTGCCATGTCGTGCTTCCAGGCCTGCAACATCTGGATGCGTAAAGTCCAATCGATTGAGGCAGGGCTCCGGGCACTGTCCACTTCTGCCTTCAGCATTTCTTCAAACACTTTGTCCACCGTGTTCACATCGACAGGGCTCGCCATGGTCACAGACTTTTGGTGTAGTACACAGGCTTAGTACTACACAGAAAGAGAGAGAGGGTTGTGAATAAATGGAGAGCTGTTGCTCTGCAGTCTACTTACATTTATATATGCATGTGACGCGATATTATCCAACCTGTGCTGTTACGCAAACAGGGAAATTAGTCTAAATGTCATCTGACATGTTTGGTTGGGTTTTTATTGTTTTTTTTTTGTTTTGTTTTTTTTCCAGCCTGTGCTGCGCCTTTCACTTTGGCAACCATGTGCTGTTACGCGAACACAGAGATGTATGTGGATTTCTGACACAATGTAATCCCATCAGTCAAGTTTCTTCAGTTCAATATAGTTTTATTTCATTTGTGACACACGCACATGACATGTAGATTGGCACAATAACATTTTTTTTTTATTTTACTTTACAAACACTAGCACATCATTCATAGGCATCATCGGAACGTCAAAGACCTGCAGGTTCAAGGAGGTCACCACCAATGAGATGAAATCCCGGTTGGCTTGAGGGATGGTGGTGTCGCTGCACAGTTTCTGCAGTAGCCGAGTCATAGCGGCGGTATTGTGCTGGTTTAACCCTGAACTCTGCATATTCCTCTGGAAGCAGCTGATTATATGTCATCAGTACGTCCAGGGTGCAGTTGACACGAAGGATCCTCTTCTTGTAAAGGGGTGTCGTCGTCATGTTTTTGAGATGCGTGACCTTATCGCTGAGCGCAGAAGGCACCTTCTCCGTCAATTCCACCACGGGAGGATCTCTCCTGACTGAAACGAAACAATACAAATAAAACACACGCAGAAAAATTATTACTTCAGTTGAGCAGCGTCTGACGATCCCTCCCCTTGAGGCCTTGATTATTTCGCTCGGTAGTATACTCACCAGACTTCCCACTGGGTCCGTCTTTTAGCAGGTCAAAGTAGAGGAATCTCTGCATCTGAAATAAGATCCGTAGGAATTTCATCGCGCTTTCCTCACTCTCGAGGCAGCGATTGATGACTTTGTGCATCAGCTTAACTGGATTCTCCTTAGCATGATAACAGTCAAGGAGCTCAGCATCTGACTCTGAATCTGTCAGGATATAATCCAGAAAGCGTACAATACAATGGTGTCTCTCTGCTATGTCGTGCTTCCACCCCTGCAGCATCTGGATGCGCAAAGTCCACTTGATTGAGTCTGGGCTCTGGGCATTGTCCGCTTCCACCTTCAGCATTTCTTTTAACACTTTGTCCACCATCTTCACATCGACGGGGCTCGCCATGGTCACAGACTTTTGGTGTAGCACGCAGGCTTAGTACACAGAAAGAGAGAGAGAGCGAGAGAGAGACAGAGAGAGAGGGTTGTGAATAAATGGAGCTGTTTGTTTTGCAGTCTACTTACATTTATATACGCATGTACACATTTGCTGGGGGTGGCCACGCAAACCCAACGGACTCGACACTCAGTATCAGAGGAGCGGTCGGCAGTCAGACACTCACCACTTGATGATCTTACAAAACCCGCACTGTTCTGTCCAACCGACACGATGTTGCCAAACAGGCACTGTACCGTCCGTCTGACGCGATGTCATCCAACCAGAAATGTTGTGTCCAACCGACACGATGTTATCCAACTGGCACTGTCAAGTCCAACTGACATGGCGTTATCCCACCGTTACTGTTCTGTCTCACTGACGCGATGCCATCCACCCGCGACTGCGGGTTTCACGGCTAAACAGGTGTTAGATGAGATTTCCTCACACGCTAGGGGACACTACTCTGATTCAGAAGAGGACGTGTCTGAAGAATCGGACGTGGCGGATGAACACGAGGACGAGGGTTGTCGCGCAGGAGAAGAGGCTGAGGACGAGGCTGAGGCTGAAGAAGGAGAAGAAGAAGAAGAAGAAGAAAATGAAGAAGAAGAAGAAGAAGAAACACTATCGAATGGTCCTCAGTGGCATTTTACAAAGATCATAGGGTAATAGGGCAACACGATGATGATGCCGTTGATGATAATGATGATGACGACAATGTCAGAGATATGAGGATAAGAAAGAGAAGGAGGAGAAGAAGGGGAACAACAGCAACAGCAGAAGCAAACCCACCGGGACCCACCGTGTACGCGGTTGCCAATGCCCACGACATTGTGTCAACATTTCTCATGTTTCTCACTCCGGCGATAGACAAAATTGTGCTAGAAATGACAAATCTGGAGGGTTTCCGAAAGTACGAAGAAAACTGTAAAGACATGAGTAGAACCGACTTGCGCGCCTACATAGGGCTGCTAATCCTAGCAGGTGTCTACAGGTCCTGAGGCGAGGCCGCAGCCAGTCTATTGGACGCGGAGAGCGGTAGGGCAATTTTCCGTGCCACCATGCCTCTCAAAGTGTTTCACACTTACTCGAGAATGCTACGCTTTGACGATCGCGAGTCGAGACCCGAGAGACGCGCCACTGACAAACTGGCAGCCATAAGAGAGGTGTGGGCTAAATGGGCCGAGCGGCTTCCATACCTCTACAACCCAGGGCCTGACATAACAGTGGATGAGCAACTGGTTCCCTTCAGAGGTGGTAGTAGTAGTAGTAGTTGTTGGCATACAATAAATGCTATTGTTGTGTGTGTGTGTGTGTGTGTGTGTGTGTGTGTGTGTGAGAGAGTGAGTGAATGAGTGAGTGATTTGATATTAATTATTTGGTTTGTTATTATGATTCTTTTTTCCCTTTGTCTCTTTCTCTCTCTCACTCACACACACACACACACACACACAATAGGTCGTTGTCCTTTCCGACAGTATATGCCAAACAAGCCGGCCAGGTATGGAATCAAGATATGGGTGGCGTGTGACTCAAAGTCAAGCTATGCGTGGAAAATGCAAGTTTACACCGGGAAGCTGACCGCTGGCGGTTCGGAGAAAAACCAGGGCATGAGGGTTGTGCTCGATGTCACAGAGGGGCTGACGGGTGGCAACAAAACTGTCACATGTGACAACTTCTTTACTTCTTATGAGCTCGGACAGCGCCTCTTAGAGAGGGACATCACCATGGTCGGTACGGACAGAAGAAACAAGCCCGAACTCCCGCTCGCGCTGCTCGCGTCCAAGGACAGACAAGTCTTCTCCTCAAAGTTTGCATTCACGCCCGACACCACTTTGGTGTCCTACATGGCAAAGAAAAACAAGAACGTTATGCTCATGAACATGTTGCACACAGAGGCTCCCGACGACGTTGTCGCTGGTCGTTGCAAAGACGGGAAACCGGCCATCATTCTAGACTACAACAGCAACAAAGGAGGTGTGGACAACTTGGATAAGGTGATTGGAACATACAGCTGTAGAAGAATGACCGCCCGCTGGCCCTTGGTCATCTTTCACAACATCATCGATGTTTCTTCGTACAATGCCTTTGTGTTATGGCGAGAGATCAACCCTGGCTGGCTGCCGGGTAAACAAAACAAAAGGATGCTGTTCCTGGAACAAGTGGGAAAGGCGCTGGTGACTCCACTCATCCAAAGAAGGGAGCATCTACCTCGCACGGCAGCGTCTGCCTCGGTCCTGAGAGTTGTCCAGAGAAGTAGCGCTAAATGTCGTGATTGGCCTGAGGAGGAGGAGGCTGCAGAAGAAGAAGAAGACCAACAACAAGAGCAACAACAAAAACGACAAGACCAACAAAGAGAAGAGCAGCAGCAGCAGCAGCCCATGATGATGACCACCACCGCCACCTCATCAGCTGTCAGCCCACCTGGAATACAAAACAAGAGGAAGAGGTGTCAGATATACCCATCAAAGAAGGACCGTAAAACACGGACTGTGTGCTCTGGTTGTAAGACATTTATTTGCAAAGGATGTACACTGCCATACTGTCCGACCTGTGCGCATTTCAATTTAGGAGCTGACATTAGTGGTGGAGAGGCTAGAAGGAGACATGTCTGACTGACTGACTGACTGTGACCCTCTGTCCTCTACAATCATATTAGATTTACTGCTGCAATACTGTGTATAGTCTCTTGATGGAGCTACAATGACAAGACACCCGCCCTGCCCCTGCCGCACTAGCGTTGTCCTGGGGGGTCACTGTGACCCTCTGCCTTCTACAATCATAGTGGATTTACTGCTGCAATACTGTGTATAGTCTCTAGACGGCACTATAATGATAAGACACCAGCCCTGTTCCTGCCATTGAGCTGGGGGGTCACTGTGACCCTCTGTGGGGTGAAATGGAAAGACATCACAAGGGATATAGTAGACTGGACTGCTCCTTTCCTCTCCCTCACAGCAGAGATTGCTGTGAGTGAGAGGGGGGAGGGCTGTGGAAAAAGGGGTGTGAAAATCTATTTAATTGGGAGACACCTGTGTGAAGCAGGCAAACTACTAAAGCAACAGAAGAGTGTGGGAGAAGAAGAGGAAAGTGATAGCAGAGAAACAGAAGGAGTGCAGGCGGAATTGGAGGAATTCTGCAGCACTGACATGGACTTTTAGGAGGCGTTCCAAACGCGGGTCGACGTGGCAGATGCCCTTTGCCAGAGCTGGCAAGCGAGTGCAGAACAGGACTGGGAGACTGACCAAGCGGCGAACACCGAGGACGAGCTGGTGAGCGAAGAAGAGGAGGAGGAGGAGGAGGAAGAGGAAGAGGAAGAAGACGTTGAGGCTGGCTCGGAGACGCAGGGCGAAACGGACAGGAGCAGTTGGCGAGGTGGACGATGCGGCGGCTGCAGCAGCGACGGAGGCAGTTGGCGAGGTGGACGATGCGGCAGCTGCAGCAGCGACGGAGGCAGTTGGCGAGGTGGATGATGCGGCGGCTGCAGCAGCAACTGAGGCAGTTAGCGAGGTGGACCCGGCTGCAGCAGTGACCGAGGGGGACGAGGAAGCGTGTACTAGTGCGGGAAAGAACACGACGCTAAAGAAGCCTCCAAGTCCCTATGTGTTGCTCGCAAAGAAGAGGTTGGGCAAGTACCGCTACTTGCAGTCTTCAGCCGGTGGGGCCAAATCCGCCAAGGCCCTCAGCCCGAGAAAGCTGCGCTCAAGGCGTTCCCAGCCGCAGCCGGAAAAGGTTCACCACGAGAAGACTGCAAGTGAAATTGAGAGTGTGAGTGTGGATAAGTAAATGTGTTTTTGTTTGCAAGTGTCCTAAATCTTGCGTGTTTTTCAGCTTTTTCACTGTTGCTCCTGAATAAAAAGTTGACCACGAAGTCGGTAATTGGTGCCTTCTTTAAAAAGACAATTTTGGGGTGTGTTTCAAAGAAATGGTATTGTCTTATCATTTCCAAAATGCAAACGCTTTATTGTAAAGGAGAGAACGTTACAACAAAATGCTAGCACTAGCCGAAAACTAACAATATACTTTTTAAAAAGGGTGAGAAATGGAATAGATTTGTATATGTAAACATCATATGGTAAAAACTTGCATTCATTGGCTGTTTCTCGTCCAATGACAATTGGTGAGCCTCCCGGACAGGAAATGCATCCACCTCATATCACCTGAGAAGAAACGGCAACAACAGCCCTCCAGCGATTTAATTAAAGGTGGACATGGAGGGAAGTACAGACACTCTGCCACAGCAGCTGAGAGGGAAGACCTGAGACGCAGCGATGTTCCTGCATCCCGCCGCGGCTTCTCCAAGACAGGTGCATCAGTGCTGAGAGACAAGAAGGTCAGTATGAAAACCAGGGATACCTTAGTAGTTTGATTTGAACCTGGAGTTGCTGGGACTTAGTAAGTCATTGTAAATGCACCATCACAGTAAAGATCTTATAGTAGGTGAACCACTTCCCTCAAACTAATGGCAGTTTTAATGTTTTTCCCTCCAACTATTTCCAAACCTTTTTCTGTTCCTATTCCATTAAGAGCATGTCCCGACATTTACTGCACACCAGAAACAGTGAGTCAGGATAGGACATTAAAGTAAGCTTGCACCCGGGGCAGTGCATCGTATGTGCTGTTGTCCATGGCAAGAGAGGTATAACATCACATGTGCGTCCCCAGCAGATGTGATACAGTGCTGCAGCTTCATGGTTGTGTGTGTGTGTGTGTGTGTGTGTGTGTGTGTGTTTTGGCCATGTATAATTGATTGAGAGTGACTCAAGGCTGGAATGAGTTTAAGTTTTGGCATTAATAAGATCAATTTTGGGGTCAGGCAGCAAGGTCAAAGTGATGATAATAGATAGGGTTAGGCAAGAAGAAATTCCCCCGTCCTCCGTGATTACGAGAGACGGGGTGCACTGGCCTTCCAGCCAGGGCCTCTACCTCCCCAAGCCCAAGAGTCATTCCCCTTGCAAAATTTGCGTGGGGCTTGAAATGTACGCCCACGGAGGCGTCCACGCCTGCCCCCGTAGCGTACTTGAGTCCAGCCGTCATCCTGCTGGTACGGCATGACGGGTAGGTTTTTAATCCGTATGTTTTTATTGTATGTATGTATGTATTTATAATATGTGATAAATGTATTTATCTATTAAGGTAGATATGAAATAAAGGAAAATGAATCAAAAGGAAAGAAAAAGAGAAAAGAAATTGTTTTTAATGTAATTTATTTCTTAAATTATTTATATGAAATATTGTGTGCTTCGTGCAACGTTTCGATCCTAATGGATCTTCTTCAGGCTGAAGCACACTAAATACAAGATATCTGCTGTGTTCACGAGCTGGCAAAGCGATGTTTACTCTCCAAGAGCTGGTGACAGAGTGAGAAGAGGCGGTGTTGCTCTGAATTTATAGACCCTGCCTCCGTGGCCATGAGAGAGGTCCGCCCTGTACGTATCTGTACCCTGGAAAGCACAGAAGGTGAGTGGAGTGTTTTTTAATGATTTAAATTGAATGAATTACCATTTTTAAACCATGAATTGTATTTAATTTTTATAAAAAAGATTGTGTTTAATTAATCATTATTTATCTGTTTTTAAATCAGTTGTATGATAAATTTATAAATCACGAATTGTTTTTTAGAAATTGATTGTTGTTTAATAAATCATTCCTTCTCCGTGTGTTTGTGTTCATTTTAAAATTAGTTATAATTAGGGTTTTTTGTCAATTAATTAAGGTTAATTAGATATAGGGTCAGATTGTGCTAGGGTTAATTGATATTTTTTGTGTTTTACACATAATAGAATTAGAATTGGTTGGGTTAGGGTAGGGGGGTCAGGTTAGAAAAGATAAATAGTTTTAAGGAGGGGGAGTCCAAAGACTCTCACACTTGCACGGGCACATGGGGTTTTCCTTTTTTCTCTTTTTTTCAAACCCAGACAACAAAATCAGTGAGGAAAACATTTTTATACACATATTTATTCGGGTTGTAGGGTGCCAGAATACCATCGTTGGTAGTCTGGCACCCCTCCCTTCACCACCAGGTCACAAATAGCCTGTAGTGTTCTACGTACGTAGCCCAGAATACCATTGCTGGTAGACTGGGCTCTTCTGCCTTCATCATCCACGACATCATGTCTCCGGTCTGCCTGCTCAAGTTTACAGGATCTCAATGAGGCCCATCGGTACCCCAGTTTTTAATTTTTCGATCCAGAGCCTCTTGGCTCGTATTCTCTGTGCCGCAGACCAGTAAGGCTGGCTCTCCAGACCCGCAATTCTGAGATTATCCACCCCATGTGTTCGGAAATGGTCGTAAAGCACTGACACTTCAGTTGTTGTGTTAATATGGTAGAGGTGTTGTTTCAGTCGGTCCAATAACTTATTTTGTGTTTGTCCGACATACATTTTCTCACATATTATACAATCAAATAAATCACATTTGTAGACTCCAGCCGCACCCTGTGCCAGACCGGAGCCCCCGATGATGTGTGTTTATTTGAAGCAAATGTAATTGCCCTGAAGTGTTTGTTGATATGTTGTGGTGTGTTCGATTGGAGGGAGGCGTGGGCCAATAGATCCTTTAGGTTTTTATTTCTTTTAAAAGCGGAAATGATTTTAAAGTCCTAAAGTGATTCTGTGACACCTTGTAGCCGGGAAAAGGTTCTTTTGACACAAGAGTATAGATGGAGTGAGGTCGAGGAGAAATGGGTCACCAGAGGAACTAACCC
Organism: Sparus aurata; assembly: GCF_900880675.1. NCBI lineage: Eukaryota > Metazoa > Chordata > Actinopteri > Spariformes > Sparidae > Sparus > Sparus aurata. Next base: position 35,470,902 of record NC_044196.1, on the reverse strand, counting down.
TTCTGCTCTGGCAATCCATTCTCCCCCCTCGAAACCTCTTAGAACAAATCCTACGAAACCTTATGAGCTGAGATTTTACAATCCCCTTAAAAGTGTGTTTCGGGTGGAAACTGGTTTTGTATAATAAGGCGTGTGTGTCTGTAGATTTAAAAAACACTCTCGTCCCCAGTGTCCACTTTGTTACGTCTTCCTTAATGATAAAGACTTCCGCGTCCAAAAATTCCACGTGAGAACCTTGTAAATTGTATTTGACTTTTATGGAGTCATGGTGGCTGTTCAACGTGTCAATATAATGTTTAAAATCCGACTCGGAGTGTGTCCAGACCCCAAATATATCGTCCAGGTATGTCACGTATAATAACGGAGTTTTAAAACACTTAGGGAGGAGAGTCCGTTCCCAGTCAGCCATTTAGATATTGGCGTAGGCTGGGGCGAACTTCTTTCCCATTGCCGTACCGTGAACTTGTAGATAAAATTTTGAATCAAAGATAAAATCATTCCGCGTAAGACCTAGTTCAAGGAGCTGGAGAAGGGCCTCATCCGGTCTCCGCGTATCTGGATATCTCTCAAACGTGTGTCTGACTGCCTTAAGTCCGAGTTTCGTATTTATATTTGTGTAGAGAGCATCAATGTCCACCGTAAAGAGCATTGCTCCGGCCGGGACCGTAATGGTGCGAATTTTGTTAACAAATTCATACGTATCTTTGAGGTAAGTCACATCACATTCAACACCAGCAATAGACAATAATAACATACAACAATAATTTATTATATGACATTGATAGATAGAAAAATGAAGCGACCAGCAAGCCCCGACCAGGTGGTACCTTCAGTGCGCCAACACGTGGAGGAAGAGGAGGACTCTCCCCCACCTCCATCGGAGGATTAGGCTGGACCGTCAGCGGGTGTACAGGAGTTAGCCGTTGTCCATCCAGTTCGCTATCCTCTTGTCCAGCTCCAGCGTCCCCCCCCTAGTGCGCCTCCAACTGAATCAGCCGGAGACGTTGGGCGCCATTAGCCTGGCTGAAGGCGGAGTGGAGGATGAACCTGCCCAGGTCGTCCCTGGTGACCCTGAGGTAGGGGTGGAGAGTGAGGTTGAGGAGTGGGAGACGGCACCAGAGGGTGAGTCCCAGTCTTCTCATTCCAGCGAGGATGACTGTTATGACCAGGGCCTAGGGGAAACCCTGGCGCAACAAGAAATTGAGACTCCCCTCTTCCTGTTCCCCAAACACCACCAGCAGCGAACGTTTTAACAAAGTTTTATTCAAAACAAACACATTTTCGACAAGCATGCTGGCAGGCTAGGTCAATGGAGGAGAGTCCCCAGGAACTGGGCAGAGCCTGCCTTTAAACTCTTGTCAGGCAGGAACCAATCAGCTCCCTGGGCAACCTGCAACCACTCAAACACACTCTCACTCAGGTAAAAAGAGGGTTATTAAAAGACAGAAACATTTGACCTCTAGGGTCGTAACAATGACTTCGTCCCTGATGTGGACTGTGATGCACCTCCTGTGGCGTTGTCTGCTGAGGAGATCGAGGCAGAGGTGGCTGTCTTGTTGGTCGTGCAGGGTGGCAACACTAGCAGCAGCAGTGATGAGGGGAACATTTTCCGTTACGTTAGGCGCGAGTAAGTATGTGTTTGTTGTGTGTGTTTGTTTTCAAGTGTTTGTTTGCTATTGTTCATTGTAATCCATGTGTGTTGTTTATGTAAATGAGTGTTTGTTTGTAGATGAGTGTTGTAAGAGTTCAATGAAGAGTTCAAAAGCAATGTCACAGAGTGGAGAGTTTTTTGTAACTGTCTAAGTCATTGTAAGAATATTACCAATGCTAAGTTAATGCTAAGCTAATGCTAATGCAAAGTTAATGATAAGGTAATGCTATTGGCATGCTAACCTAATGCTAAGCTAATGCTAAGCTAACGCTACATACCCCGAATGGTTGGGGTAAGAGAACATGTCATGGGAAGCCATCACTCATGACAGGGTTAGGGAACTGAGCCCGCGTCGAAAACGGCACGGGAGGTGCACGGTCCTTCCCCCAGAAACCTCTCTTACGCGGTCCCAGCAGGGATCACGCTGGCGCCGCTGTCTGCGCCCGTAGCGCACTTCCCTCCACCCGTCTTCCATCAATATATTTTCACGGTGTATTTATGTAATTATAGGTTGATATAGTTATATATGTGGTTTTTAATAGTGTAGATATATATAATGAAATTAAAATGTGCTTATGTAACAATATATTTATTTATAAATGAATTGGATGAAATGAATTGAAATTAAATGAATGAATTGAAAAGACAAAACAAACAAATGAATTGGCTGACAAAAGAAAGAAAAACTTTAATGAGACAGATAAAAAAAAAAAAGTACGTGTGTGCTAAACGGCGACGTTTCGACCCTGAAATGGGTCTTCTTCAGGCCTTAGCACACAAACAGCAATCCAACTGGTCTTCAGAGGTGCTTCTCTCATGGGAGTCACAGCAGAAGTGAGCTGCCTTGCCTGCCCTCCTCCTTTTATGCCCTCCCCCTGGGATGTGTCTACGCATGTCCGTACGTCCTCCTTCTCTCCACTCTGGCCCTAGTAAGTGTTTTTTCTAGTGTTTTTTAAGAAAATAAGTATGAGCTTTATTCATTATATGAATTATATTTGATTTTAAACCCTGTAGAACTCATTTTTTAAAAAAAGGACTACTATGAATTGATTTTTTAATAAAAGGACTACTATGAATTGATCGTTTTAATATCATATGAATCAATTATTTTTAAAGAAAGTATGAATTGATTGCTTTTACATGTTTATAATCTCCTCTGAATTGATTGCTATTTTAAACTAACATGAATTTATTTTTTACGACCAGATTGAAATCATGTATCTATTTTTAAGACCAAATTGAAATCATGCATTTATTTTTTAAGATCAAACGGAAAGTATGAATTAGATTAAAGTTGTTCTAGTTAGGGTTTAGAGATTAGTGGAGTGGTTAAGAGTTAGAAGACGAAGTCTAGACTGGGGTTAAAGATCAAGGTTGGGGTAGGGGAACTGAGCCCGCGTCGAAAATGGCACGGGAGGTGCACGGTCCTTCCCCAAAGATACCTCTCTCACGTGGTCCCATCCGGGATCATGCTGATGGTGCTGTCTGCGCCCGTAGCGCACTTCTGTCCAACCGCCTTCCATCAATGTTTGTTTTTCGCGGTGTATTTATTTAATTATAAGTAGATATATTTATATTTTGTTTTTAATAGTGTGGACATATATAATGAAATGAAATATGTGCTTATGCAACAATATGTGTTTATAAATGAATTGAAGGAAAGACAAACAAATGAAGTGTTTAATAAAAGAAAGAAAAACTTTAATCAGCTGAAAAAACAAACTGTGTGCTAAAACGGCGATGTTTCGACTCTGAAATGGGTCTTCTTCAGGCCTTAGCACACAGACAACAATCCGACTGGTCTTCAGAGGTGCTTCTCTCATGGGAGTCACAGCAGAAGTGAGCTGCCTTGCCTGCCCTCCTCCCTTCATACCCTCCCCCTGGGATGTGTCTACGCATGTCCGTACGTCCTCCCTCTCTCCACTCTGGCCCTATTAGATGTTTTTCCTGTTGTTTTTAAGAGAATAAATATGAATTGATTTATTACATGAATTATATTTGCTTTTAAACTACGTAGAATTGATATTTAAAGAAAGGTCTACTATGAATTCATTATTTTTAATGTAGAAGGAGTTGATTGTTCTTAAAGTACTATGAATTGGTTGTTTTAAAGTTGTGTTTTAATTTACCATGAATTGTTTGTTTACTGTAGTATGAATTTATTGTTTTTTTATTGCACTATGAATTAATTGTTTTTTAAAGTAGTATAAATTGATAGTTTTTTTAGTGTACTATGAATTGATTTGTTTTTAATATCCTATGAATTGATTCTTTTAAAGAAACTATGATTGTTATTGTTTTTAATGTCCTATGAATTGATTGTTATTTTAAACTGAGATCAATTTATTTTTAATGACCAAATGGAAATCATGTATTTATTTGATAAGACCAGATTGAAATCATGTATTTGTTTTTTAAGACCAAATTGAAATCATGTATTTATTTTACAAGATCAAATTGAAATCATGTATTTATTTTTTAAGACCAAATTGAAATCATGTATTGGATTAAAGCTGCTATAATTAGGGTTTAAAGTTTTTAGTGGAGTAGTTAAGAGTTGGAAGATGAGGTCAAAGCTAGGGTTAAAGGTCAGGTTGGGTTTAGGAATAGAGTTTCAGTGGGGTCAGGTTAGAAGAGATAAATAGTTTTGAGGAGGGGGAGTCCAATGACCCTCAAACTTGCACGGGCACATGGGGTTTTCCTTTTTTCTCTTTTTTTTTTTTTTTTTTTTCCCCCAAACTCAGACAACAAAGTCAGTGAGGAAAACATTTTTATACATATTTATTTGGGTTATAGGGTGCCAGAATACCATCGTTGGTAGTCTGGCACCCCTCCCTTCACCACCAGTTCACAAGCAGCCTGTACTGTTCTACGTACGTAGTCCAGGATACCATTGCTGGTAGACTGGGCTTGTTTTTGTTTCAAATCTCTGTAACTCCCACAGTTTCCAGTGTTCCCCGCACATAGCCCGGAATACCATTGCTGGTAGACTGGGCTCTTCTACCTTCACCATCCACGACATCATGTCTCCGGTCTGCCTGCTCAAGTTTACAGGATCTCAATTAGGCCCATCGGTACCCCAGTTTTTAATTTTTCGATCCAGAGCCTCTCGGCCCGTATTCTCTGTTTAGCAGACCAGTAAGGCTGGCTCTCCAGACCCGCAATTCTGAGATTATCCACCCCATGTGTTCGGAAATGGTCATAAAGCACTGACACTTTAGTTGTTGTGTTAATATGGTAGAGGTGTTGTTTCAGTCGGTCCAATAACTTATTTTGTGTTTGTCTGACATACATTTTCTCACATATTATACAATCAATCAGATAAATCATATTTGTAGACTCCAGCTGCACCCTGTGCCAGACCGGGGCCCCCGATGATGTGTGTTTATTTGAAGCAAATGTAATTGCCCTAAAGTGTTTGTTGATATGCTGTGGTGTGTTCAATTGGAGGGAGGCGTGGACCAATAGATCCTTTAGGTTTTTATTTCTTTTAAAAGCGGAAATGATTTTAAAATCCGAAAGTGATTCTGTGACTCCTTGTAGCCGGGAAAAGGTTCTTTTGACACAAGAGTTTAGATGGAGTGAGGTCAAGGAGAAATGGGTCACCAGAGGAACTAAGTTTTTATTCTGTTCTACTCTGTTAATCCATTCTCCCCACTCGAAACCTCTCTCCACATCTATCTTGATTGACCTCAAAAAAGTACGGCTGTAGCCTCTTTTCCTGAGGGTGCCAAAGAGTGTTTTTGTTGCTTTTTCTACATCATCACGCCTGGAACAAATCCTATGAAACCTTATGAGCTGAGATTTTACAATCCCCTTAAAAGTGTGTTTCGGGTGGAAACTGGTTTTGTATAGTAAGGCGTGTGTGTCTGTAGATTTAAAAAACACTCTCGTCCCCAGTGTCTACTTTGTTACGTCTTCTTTAATGATAAAAACTTCCGTGTCCAAAAATTCAACGTGAGAACCTTGTAGATTGTATTTGACTCTTATGGAGTCAAGGTGGCTGTTCAACGTATCAATATAGTGTTTAAAATCTGACTCAGAGTGTGTCCAGACCCCAAATATATCGTCCAGGTACCTCACGTACAATAACGGAGTTTTGAAACACTTGGGGAGGAGGGTCCGTTCCCAGTCAGCCATATAGATATTGGCGTAGGCTGGGGCGAACTTCTTTCCCATTGCCGTACCATGAACCTGTAGATAAAATTTAGAGTCAAAGATAAAATCATTCCACATAAGACCTAGTTCAAGGAGCTGGAGAAGGGCCTCATCCGGTCTCCGCGCATCTGGATATCTATCAAACGTGTGTCTAACTGCCTCAAGGCCGAGTTTCATATTTATATTTGGGTAGAGAGCATCAATGTCCACCGTAAAGAGCATTGCTCCGGCCGGGACCGTAATGGTGCGAATTTTGTTAACAAATTCATACGTGTCTTTGATGTAGCTCTCATGTCTCTGGGACAAGGGGTTCAGGAAACTGTCCACATACTCGGCAACTCTACAGGATTCACTCCCACAGTCGGAGACAATCGGTCGGCCCGGGGGAATTTTATATGGAACCGTCCAAGTGCTTGGATCTTTATGGATCTTTAGGAGCAGATAGAATCTTCTTGGACGGGGAGGATCTTGACCAAACAAATAAAATCTTTGTTTTGAAGAGATGTATTTCTTCCTGTACAAGTCCTCTACAATCCCCCGGACCAGAGCGTGAGTCTCCGACTGTAGGGAGTGAGAAAGTTGTTTATAATGAACTGCATTATGCAGTTGCCTGTTAGCCTCAATGAGATATTGTGTTCTATCCCTGATGACAATCTTAGACCCCTTGTCCGCCGGTTTCACAACTACATCATGTTTTTTGGTGAGATCATTCAAGGCTCTCCTCTGTTCTCCCGTCAAATTGTTTACATCTTTGTTAGGGTCATAACCCCTTTTTTAGTTTTCGCCTGTCCTCTCGTATAAGTTGTTGCAGTGGTAGTGGGACCGAGTCCCATTCAGGTTCCCATTTAGAGTGTTCAATAAACGGCTGAGGAGTGGACTCCGTAGAAAAAACAAAGTGAAACAACAATTTGAGGCGCCTATGATAATCATACAAATCTCGTTTAAGTACATCTTTATCCAGTCGTAGCGGTGTTGGGACAAAAGAGAGGCCCCTCTCCAGCACCTCCTGTTCCGCTTGGTCCAACACAAATGTTTCGGACAAGTTTAAAATATTACACGGGGTGGGGGTGGAAACTTTCCTTCCCCTGGCTTTTAGTTTAACTGTTTCATCCAGTTTTTGAATATCTCTGTAGCAGTTTTGGCTGTCTAATGCACCGGATCCCAGTCATTCACTGTGAAAGCATTCTCTTCCACCATCTGTAATGTAATAAAATGTTTTTGCAGAAAGATGTTTGTCTGTTGCACTAGTTGTTGTTGTTTGGGCTTAAGTTGGTCTGAACATTGTATTAAGGGCACATATATTTGTGCGTTCGGGAACGTCCTCCGAACCAGAGCCACCAATTGTTGAAACTGTTTTGTAATAGTATCCAACAAGTTCTCTCGCAGGCAGTTGTTGAGACCCACAGACAATACAACCTTCTGAGTGGCAGTGCTAACATCCAGTTTAGCGATAACTCCCTTAAGGTGGTGGATTTGGGCTCCCGGGAAGCTCTCCATCTGAACTGACGGATAACCATAGCAGGGACTCTGGATAGGTTAGAATCTCCCAGGATCACCACTGGATCCGTCACCTCAAATGACCACATCCAAATTTTTTGGATGGCATTTGGGTGGCATGTTGGTTTCCTCAGTGGGCCCTGTGGAGCAGGTTCCGGGGTGGGAGGAGACTCCCGTTCGGCGCGGCTAGTGAGAGTAACCCCCCTCCGGGAGCATCCTCTCCCTCGCCTGTTTTGCTTCCCGAGAGTTCCTCCACCATCCCACTGGACGCAAGCACCGTCACATTAGACAACACTTGGTTACTCTTATTTTTATTATTATTATCTGTTTTATCAACAGCCTCTCTCTCCAGTGACTCATCGGTGTCATCTAGTGAGCCCAAATCAAATGTTGGACATAAGAAAGAGTCCCGTAGATTCTCCACTTCAGATAACGGCTCCAATTCCACCTCCTCCTCACAGTGAAGGAGAGATGTTGGTAAGCTCAAATCACTCACTCCCTCCTCCTCCGAATCTCCAGCACGCCCCACATGAACCTCCGCCTGCACAAGGGTTAGGGTTAGAAAGAACTACATTGCATTCAGGACATTTTCATTTTCATTTTATTTTTTCATTTTTATTTTTCTTCACCACAAACCGTTCATTTCCAGAGCGAATGACCAGGAATACGATGGACATTGACCACCAATTTACTGCTACTGCTGCTATTGCTTTCATGTAATAAAAATAAAATTTTGATTCCTGAATCCTGAGTCTCTTGAATCTTGTGTAAGTGTGTAATATCTGGGTCTGGGCAGAGTGGACAGAGCGCACGTTGTGCAGGGCGAACACTTGAACAGAGAGTGAACGTGTGTAAGATCTGGACCCGGGGCAGAGTGGACAGCGTACGTTGTGTGGAGCAAACATTTTTAGACACAGAGTGAAAACTAATGTGAGGCCGAGGGCCGGGAACAGAGGAGAGAGTCTACGTTATGTGGAGTGAGCTCTTAGACCCAGAGAGTGAGCGTGTGTGTGTGTGACTTGAAATGAGGGCTGGGATGGAGGGTTAGAAAGAACTACATTGCATTCAGGACATTTTCATTTTCATTTTATTTTTTCATTTTTATTTTTCTTTACCACAAACTGTTCATTTCCAGAGCGAATGACCAGGAATACGATGGACATTCACCACCAATTTACTGCTACTGCTGCTATTGCTTTCATGTAATAAAAATAAAATTTTGATTCCTGAATCCTGAGTCTCTTGAATCTTGTGTAAGCATGTAATATCTGGGCCTGGGCAGAGTGGACAGAGCGCACGTTGTGCAGGGCGAACACTTAGACAGAGAGTGAACGTGTGTAAGATCTGGACCCAGGGCAGAATGGACAGCGCACGTTGTGTGGAGCAAACATTTTTAGACACAGAGTGAAAACTTATGTGAGGCCGAGGGCCGGTGAGAGGGCGCATGTTATTTGGGGTGAAACCTTAGACCCAGAGAGTGAGCGTGTGTGTGTGACTTGAAATGAGGGCTGGGATGGAGGGTTAGAAAGAACTACATTGCATTCAGGACATTTTCATTTTCATTTTATTTTTTCATTTTATTTTTCTTTACCACAAACCGTTCATTTCCAGAGCGAATGACCAGGAATACGATGGACATTCACCACCAATTTACTGCTACTGCTGCTATTGCTTTCATGTGATAAAAATAAAATGTTGATTCCTGAATCCTGAGTCTCTTGAATCTTTTTGTTTCTGACTGAAGTGAGGGCTGGGATGGAGTGCATGGAATGCAAACAAAAACAAAACAAACAAACAAAAAAACAACTATATTACATTACCCTGCCATAAGGACATTTGTTTTCTTTTTTTTAACTTTATTTCTTGGTTTTTGTTACACCATAAAAGAAAATGTGCAGTTCCAGAGAAAGCAGGATTGGATGATGGACATTCACCACCATGTCACTGCTGTACTTGTACAATATCATGTGATAAAATAAAACCTTTGAAACTTGAATCTTGAGTCCCTTGAATCTGTTGACTCTTTACCACTGAATAGGTTCTGGGTGGTACATGTAGTATTATAAATGATGATTATGATGATGATGATTATGAGACTGTTTAGAAGTGGACTAATATACAAAGAGCAGCATTTCGTTTGTTATTTGTGGGGTTTTTATTTTATGTTGTCCCCTGTGTTGAGAAAGCCATGACTGCGCGTTGCAGCACTGACCAGGTTGCGGAAGATATATCTTCTCAACTCCAACAAGACTACTGTGATTCCGAGGAGGAAGTGGAGGATGTGTCAGAAGAAGAGGATGTGGAGGAGTACAACCCAGAGCATGAAGAAGAAGAAGAAGAAGAAGAAGAAGAGGAAGGAGAAGGAGAAGAACAAGAAGAAGAAGAAGAAGAAGGAGAACAACAACAACAACGGGAAGAAGAAGAAGAGGAAGAAGAAGAACAAGTCAGAGAGACCTTCCTTTCGAAAGATGGCAACATAGAATGGTCATCAGTTCCGTACAACAAATGTGGCAGGAAGGCAGAACGGAACTTGAGGCTGATGACAACGACCATGAAGCCAGGACCCACACCGTATGCCGTTTCCCACGCCCGTGACATTGCCTCGACACTGTGCCTTTTCATCACACCGGCGATAGAAAAAATCATCGTGGATATGACAAATCTGAAGGGGCGTCGAAAATACGGACAAGACTGGAAAGGGATGGATGTGATTGAGCTGCACGCCTACATAGGGCTGCTAATCTTAGCAGGCGTATTCAGGTCCCGAGGTGAGGCCGCAGCCAGTCTTTGGGACGCAGAGAGCGGAAGGGCCATTTTCCGTGCCACGATGCCACTCAAAGTCTTTCACACTTACTCAAGACTGCTAAGATTCGACGACCGTGAGACAAGACCTGCGAGACGTGCCGCAGACAAACTGGCGGCCATAAGAGAGGTCTGGGACGAGTGGGTGGAGCGGTTGCCGTACCTCTACAACCCAGGGCCCGACGTAACAGTGGATGAGCAACTCGTTCCATTCAGAGGTGGTGTGGTTATTATTATTATTATCATCATCATCATCATCATCATTATTATATTTCTTATATATATATATATATATATATATATATATATATTTATGTATATATATATATATATATATATATATATATATATATATATATATTCTGTTATAATTACATTTGTACAAGTGATTTTTGTTTTATTTCTCTAAGGTTTTTCTTTTTCTTTTTCTTTTGCTTTTGTCTTTGGTCGCCGACTAATAATGCAATAATGTCTTGAAAGGTCATTGTCCGTTCCGGCAGTATATGCCCAGCAAGCCAGCAAAGTACGGAATCAAGTCATGGGTCGCCTGCGACGCCAAATCCAGCTACGCTTGGAAGATGCAAGTCTACACCGGGAAGCCCGCCAGCGGACGCCCAGAGAAGAACCAGGGGATGAGGGTTGTGCTCGATGTGACAGAGGGCCTGATGGGTCACACTGTCACGTGTGACAATTTCTTCACCTCCTACGAACTGGGACAGCAGCTACTGAAAAGGAATGTCACCGTGGTCGGCACGGTTTGAAAAAACAAGCCCGAACTGCCACGCGCGCTGCGCGTGTCAAAGCACAGAGAGGTCTTCTCCTCAAAGTTTGCCTTCACGCCCACCACCGCCCTAGTGTCCTACATCCCAAAGAAAAACAGGAACGTCATACTGTTGAGCACACTGCACGCAAAGGCCGAGGTCGTCGGCCGTCGCAAAGACAGAAAGCTGGCCATCATCCTAGATTACAACAGCAACAAAGGAGGGGTGGACAACCTAGATAAGCTGATTGGAACATACAGCTGCAGAAGGATGACCGCCCGCTGGCCCCTGGTCGTCTTCCACAACATTGTCGACGTGTCCGCATACAATGCCTTTGTGCTGTGGAGACAGATCAACCCTAACTGGATGCCCGGCAAGCACAACAGCAGTAGGGTGTTTCTGGAGCAGCTGGGAAAGGCCCTCGTAACTCCACTCATTCGAAGAAGGGAGCATCCTCCCCGCACGGAGGCGTCCGCGGCGGTCTTGAAAGCTGTCTGGGCTGAGGCCGACGCTGAGGCCGAGGCTGACACCGAGGCTGACACAGAGGCTGATCGACCCCCTGCCGCTGCCAAAAACCCTGCCGCTGCCCTGGCGAGTAAGAGAAAGAGGTGTCAAATCTGCCCACCAAAGAAGGACTCTAAAACATACACTGTATGTTACAGGTGTAACAAATATATCTGCAAAAGCTGTTCACTTGCATATTGCCCTGTGTGCGCTAATAGAGATCGGGTTTAGTCTTGATTGAAAGCAAGGGGTGTACCAGATGAAGAGAGGGGCTGTGTACACAGAAGAATATGAGGACAATTCTTGGATTTATTTTTTTGGTGTTTATTTGTTTTGGTTTTTTTTTGGTTTTTTCCCACAGCATAACACACATTATAATGTCATACAATACAATGCAATAAAATGTAATACAATGCAATAAAATACAATGTAATACAAAAAACACACGAGAGGTTATTTCTTTATAGTCAATCGAGGTTATTTCTTTGGTCAGTCGGGAGGCTTTTCTTTTTCTTCTTCTTCTTCTCCTTCATCTTCTTCTTCTTCTTCATCTTAGAGGGCCTGGGAGTTGTAAAAAAAAGGTGGACAGGTGTTATGATCAAGGTCATGGGTAACAACTACACCTCACAAACTCATAATATTTCTTTGAGTCTTACCAGTTGTGTGTCTCCACATTGGTATCATCATCATCATCTTCTTCTTCTTCTTCATCCTCATCCTTATCCTCTTTGTCGTCGCCATCTACTTCATCACCATCATTCCAATCCCATTCATCACATTTCTCCCCCTTGTAGGGTCTGATGAAACACAGAAGTGATTCCAGGAATCCAATCTTTATACAAATCTCCCTTGACAAAGGTTTGTCAGTGTCGTCGGTTGCCATCTTTCCACACAACTCGCTCAACAGCAGTCTATTGGAAGGCTGTGTTAGCTCCAGGAATGTTCCCTTGTCAATCTTTTTGGTGTTGAATTTTGGGATCAAGGACTTGTAACCCCAAGCTCTCAACTTTGTCTCGACAAACTGGTCCATTGTTGTAACAGACAGCAAACCCAAGGAGTAGAATTTAGCTCTGTAGCTCTCTGAATGAATTGAATGTAGTATTCCAGTCTCCACATTTATACACACTTGGGTGGTGGTGGTGGGGGGGGGGGGGGGGGGGGGCGGTGGTGTGTGTGTGTGTGTGTGTGAGTCTGTGTGTCAGCCTTGGTGGCATGCCTTAAACTTGGTTGGACAAAAATAAAGCTTGGTTGGAGAAATCACAGCAGCTGCAACCACTCAATATTGGTTGGAGGAATGAATGCATTGGTTGGATGACCGAATGGCTTGGTTGGAATGCATTGGTTGGAGGAATGAGTGCATTGGTTGGAGGAATGAATGCTTTGGTTGGGTAAATCACAGCAGCTGCAACCACTCAGCATTGGTTGGACGAATGAGTGCATTGGTTGGAGGAATGAGTGCATTGGTTGGAGGAATGAATGCATTGGTTGGAGAAATGACAGCAGCTGCAACCACCCAGCATTGGTCGGACAAATGAGTGCATTGGTTGGAGGAATGAATGCATTGGTTGGAGGATCGAATGGCTTGGTTGGAATGCATTGGTTGGAGGAATGAGTGCATTGGTTGGAGGATCGAATGGCTTGGTTGGAATGCATTGGTTGGAGGAATGAGTGCATTGGTTGGAGGAATGAATGCATTGGTTGGATAAATCAGAGCAGCTGCAACCACTCAGCATTGGTCGGACAAATGAGTGCATTGGTTGGAGGAATGAGTGCATTGGTTGGAGGATCGAATGGCTTGGTTGGAATGCATTGGTTGGAGGATCGAATGGCTTGGTTGGAATGCATTGGTTGGAGGAATGAGTGCATTGGTTGGAGGATCGAATGGCTTGGTTGGAATGCATTGGTTGGAGGAATGAGTGCATTGGTTGGTGGAATGAATGCATTGGTTGGATAAATCAGAGCAGCTGCAACCACTCAGCATTGGTCGGACGAATGAGTGCATTGGTTGGAGGAATTAATGCATTGGTTGGATAAATCACAGCAGCTGCAACCACTCAGCATTGGTCGGACGAATGTGTGCATTGGTTGGGGGGTATGAATGCATTGGTTGGAGAAACAGATGGCTTGGTTGGAATGCATTGGTTGGAGGAATGAGTGCATTGGTTGGAGGAATGAATGCATTGGTTGGAGAAATGAATGCATTGGTTGGATAAATCACAGCAGCTGCAACCACTCAGCATTGGTCGGAGGAATGAGTGCATTGGTTGGAGGAATGAATGCATTGGTTGGAGGATCGAATGGCTTGGTTGGAATGCATTGGTTGGAGGAATGAGTGCATTGGTTGGAGGAAGGAATGCATTGGTTGGATAAATCACAGCAGCTTCAACCACTCAGCATTGGTCGAATAACTCAGCTCTGACCGGACAGAAATAAATCCTGATGGATAACTCACAGGTGCTGGGATGCCTCAGCTTTGGTTGAACACATGCTCTCCGGATGGGCGAGCCTCAGGCACACCCTAACATGACATTGATTTGATACAAGCCCTTGCGCTGCGGGAAGGGAAGGGACCAAAACAACCAAAAAAAAAAACACAAGGACACGGATAGAATATTTCTTCAGTTTATCAATTTCTTTATTGTCAGCACATCACATCACATCACATCTCATCAATACGAGATGAGAAACGAGAGATAGGCACCGCCGGGTTGGGCGACATTGGTTGGATATATGCCCTTGCATTCGACCGGACCCCAGGGGACATTCAGTGCATTCAGAATATGAGGACGACGGGAAGGATAAAAATGACGATGTGCTAATTTGGCCGCAGAGCGCAGTAAGACAGGCTGTTTGACTGCTGAAATGTGTGAGTTGCAATTAGAGAATAATCCCCCTGATCACAGTCTGTAAGTGTTGCTAAGTTCATAGTCTGTGTCGTGCTGCTGTGATATTATAATGAAGTTGTTTGTTTTTTTTGTTTTTGTTTTCATAGAGACCTGATATAATGTCACTCATTTTCGTACAACCTAAGACTAGTACCACTTGCATTTGCTGTTTGCTGTGAACAGTTTAAGGTTACCAATGACAGTGTACTGTCTGTTTCTGTTCTTTGGGATCTGTTTGACCAGTGATATCTTTTGCACTAAATGCAACTTCGCACCTAAGTTGTACTAAGTTTTCGGCGAAGTAATCTCCTATCCCTTTATTGCTGATATTCTTTTTTTGCTGTTGTTGTTGTCCTGTTGACTTCAAGATGATATAAGCTGCCACTTCCATTTTTGGAGTATAATGAGGAGTGCAAAGATGCATGTGTTAGGTTTAATGCATCTTAGAAGCTTTTGTAGTATTTGAGGTGTCACAGCACTTAGTTTGGGTAAGTGCTGCGAGGGCGGTGGGGTGTGGGGCGAATCCTCTCGTTGGAGTCTTCTTTTTTTCTTTCTTTTCATGTTTTTTTGTTTCGCATCATCTAAAGCTTTCCATCATAATAACACCAGCTATACTCACCTGCATCTATCTCTATTTGAACAAATTGCCCATCCTTTCCTGCATTTAACTTATATAGATGGCTGTACCACTCCCGCCAATGAGTGGGGCAGGGAATAGAAAGCTCAATTTGATTTCTTGGAATGTAAAGGGCTTAAACCACCCAGTTAAAAGGAATAGAGTATTGGCTCACCTCTCTCAGCTGCACGTGGGCATAGCGTTTCTACAGGAAACACACTTTCGCAACGCTGATGTTAACAGAATTTGTAGAAGCTGGGTTGGAGAGGTTTTTCACTCAAGATTTAACTCTAATGCCCGGGGTACTGCTACACTTATTCACAAAGATATTTTATTTGCAGCTGAGAAAACTGTTGCTGACCCAGGTGGTAGATTTGTGATAGTCTCTGGTAAACTCCTAAATAAAACTGTAATCTTAGCAAACATATACGCTCCTAACTGGGACGATGAAGCTTTTATTAAATCTTTTTTCTCAGCCCTGCCTGAGGTTGATGTTCATAATTTAATTATTGGGGGGGACTTTAATTGTGTCCTCAGTCCTGAACTAGACCGCTCCACTGCCAAACCCGGACCGCTATCCAAGACAGCCAAAGTCATTCTCAACTACATAGAACAATACGGGTTGTTCGAACCCTGGAGGTTTAATTTCCCAACTGGAAAAGCTTTTTCTTTTTTCTCGCCAGTTCATAGTACCTACTCTCGAATCGATTATTTCCTGCTTGACACTCGGCTTATTCCGGCTATTGAACACGTCACATATCATAGTATTGTCATCTCCGATCACGCCCCACTTTCTTTCGAAATGTCTTTCCCTGAGCAACCAGCTGTATGCAGGACATGGCGCTTGAACTCTCTTTTACTCTCAGACTCTAAGTTTATTAAATTTGTGAGCACTCAGATAAAGTTCTTTATTGAAACAAACGCTACGCCAGATATCTCTCAAAGTACTCTTTGGGAGACCTTTAAAGCCTTCCTGCGTGGCCATATTCTTAGTTTTACCTCGCACAGTAAAAAAGAAAATATCTCTAAATTAAAGGAACTCAGTGACAACATAGCTCAGTTAGATGCACAGTGTGCAACTTCACCTACTCCTGAACTCCATCAAAAGAGGATTCGTCTTCAGACTGAATTTGATTTAGCCTCAACTGCTAAGGCTGAGCACCTGCTTCTAAGGGCCAGACATACCTTGTATGAGTTTGGGGACAAAGTGGGCAAAATCTTGGCTCACCAGGCACGACAGTCATACATGTCGCGTCAAATAACCCAAATACAGACCACTTCAGGTTCCACGATTACTGACCACAAACAAATTAATGGCATATTTGCTGAGTATTATGGTAAATTATACACATCTGAATGCAGCACCGGCCCTGAGGAAGCAGACAAATTTTATCAGGACCTGAACCTACCTAGATTGGACAATACTTGGAGATCTACTCTCGATAATCCATTGACAGTTCAGGAAGTTCAAGAAGCCATTAACAGCATGCAGTCTGGAAAAACACCTGGGCCCGATGGGTTCCCAGTGGAATTTTTTAAGAGGTTCTCTGGCGAGCTCTCCCCATTACTTTTGAATATGTATAACCAAGCCCTTTCACACGGCCAACTGCCCCAAACATTGACGCTAGCCTCAATATGCCTAATTCCCAAAAAAGACAAAGACCCCCTTCGTTGTGAGTCCTACCGCCCAATTAGTTTACTCAATGTGGATTGCAAGATCCTAGCTAAGTGCCTAGCCAAGCGTCTTGAGTTGGTTCTCCCAGCCCTCATTTCATCCGATCAAACAGGATTTATTCAGGAAAGACATTCCTTCTTGAACACCCGTAGGCTCCTTGACATAATGTACACCCAGTCGGAGTCTTGTTCACCTGAAATTATTGTAGCTTTAGACGCAGAAAAGGCTTTCGATCGGGTGGAATGGGGCTTCCTTTTTGACACCCTTTCAAGATTCGGCTTTGGACCCACTTTTATCTCCTGGGTCAAATTACTTTACAGCGGCCCCTTAGCCTCGGTTCGAACGAATGAGGTACAATCAAGCTACATCCCTTTGTACCACGGAACGAGGCAGGGATGCCCTTTATCACCGCTGCTTTTTGACTTAGTGATTGAGCCACTTGCAGTTTCCTTAAGACAGTGTCGCTCCTTTGAGGGGATAACCCGAGGCGAAAGGGTGCACAAGGTGTCACTGTATGCGGATGACCTTCTCCTATATATTACTAATCCTGCAATGTCTCTTCCACCCATTCTATCTAAGCTGGAAGAGTTCGGGAAGCTCTCTGGCTACAAGGTCAATATGCAAAAAAGTGAAGTTTTCCCTTTGAACCCCACTGCTCTCAATATCCCTGCCTCTATGTTCCCCTTCAGGAGAGTGACGTCCCACTTTAAATATCTGGGGATAACTGTCCCTCGCTCTTTCCAGCTATTATATAAACTGAATTTCTCTCCTCTAATTGATAAATGCAAGCAAGATCTGGAGCGCTGGCGCACATTACCACTATCATTGGCGGGGCGTATTAACTTGCTCAAAATGAATATAATTCCTAAATTCATATACCTTTTCCAGAATATCCCGGTATTCATTTCCAAAAAGAAGTTTCATTCTCTCGATAGGATATTTTCTAATTTCATCTGGGATGGCAGGCAGCCTCGGATTAACAAGGCCTTTTTACAGAGATCCAAAACATCGGGCGGGATGTCCATGCCAAACCTACTCTACTATTACTGGGCTAGCAACATTCAGAAAGTTATCACACATGTCCAAAGCAATCCCCTTGAGCATGCTCCTGGATGGGTGAAGATAGAAGCACATGGTCTTCCTTTTCACTCTTTACTCACTTCCCCATTACCTCTGGCAGTTTGTACATCACACATGAATCCGGTCATTGCTCACACACTTAAAATCTGGTCGCAGTTTAGGAAACAATTCGGCCTGCAAAAGGCCTCATTAATGGCACCCATTATGTCAAACCACCTCTTTACACCAGCCCAATTAGACCTGTCTTTTCGCGCGTGGCATGGAAATGGAATTCGAGTTGTTAAAGATCTGTATATTGAGGGGGTATTCACATCATTCGCTCAATTGGCAGGAAAATTTGGCCTACCCCAGTCACATCACTTCCGTTATTTTCAGATTAGGGATTTTGTCCGAAAGGGTTACCATCCTTTCCCCGAGCTACCTCCTGAGACACTCCTGGATACTCTTCTAGCCACAAAGACAAGTCGTAAGGGTGCCATCACAAGGATCTATGACACACTAACCAACACAAACCCTCAGCTCACAGCCAACTTTAAGTCTCTCTGGGAGGAAGATCTTGGCACACCTCTCTAACGATCTGTGGAAGTCAGTTCTAGAGCAAGTACACTCATCTTCCTCATGTAGCAGATATGGCCTTATACAATTTAAAATTGTTCACCGTGCTCATTTAACCAAGGCCAAATTGGCTAAGATTTACCCCAGTATTGATCCCACATGTGACCGGTGCAAACATGCACCGGCGACCTTAGTGCATATGTTTTGGACTTGTCCCACTCTTCACACATTCTGGCTCGCAATATTTAACTCCTTGAGTAGGGTTTTTGGTATGGTGATTGATCCGGACCCTTTGATAGCCTTATTTGGTGTAAGACCAGGTGACTGTGACTGGCCACTAAATATGTACAATGTTGTGGCCTTCACTACCTTACTTGCTCGTCGCCAAATACTATTAAATTGGAAGAGTTCCAAACCCCCATCCCATGTCAGGTGGATCAGGGACATTATATTTCTGTTTAATTTTAGCTGTATGTTGTTGTGGCCTCTGTGATTCTGGAGATTCTGAAACACACCACAGGATCACAGAAGCTTTAAGCCCTCACGCCTCGTCAAGGCAGAGCCCGTGTGAGGGTTTTTTTTTTTTTTTCTTCTTCTTTCTAAACAGCTAACTTGAACTATTGCATTTATTAACATATATGAAAAATGAACCCAATGGAACAGCAAAACATTCCTTTGCTCTTTGCTGTGAAGCTTCTTGTTATCCAGCTCCTTCTTCTGCATTTCCTAATGTACTTCTTGTAAGCCACTCTGTGGCTAACCGTGGCATCAGTTGATATGATGGATTGTTTTGCACGCTCCACTTTGAATGGTTGCAAGATGGCATACACATGCCGGTTAACACCAGAGGGGGCAACCCATCATCCTCCTCCTGCAATATATATGAATATAGTCATATCAATAATAACAGTGATAAACAATTCTTGATATAATCAAAATAATAACAAACATCCCGGGGCGGCTGTAGCTCAGTGGGTAGAAATGGTGGACCAGTGATCGGTAGGTCGCTGGTTGCGGGACTGAGCTTCATGTCGAAGTATCATTGAGCAAGATACTGAACCCCAGATTTGCATGAAGGAATTCCCCAAAATGTCTGTGATTGCTAACCTTATCCACAATAACTTCATTGACGTCATCATCAAAGAAAATGATGTTTGGCTTTTGACATTCTTGCCTCTCACGACAGAACTGGAAATAGGTCCCGCCATCTTGTTGATAACTTCTTTTACTCCAAGAAAAGAAGAGAAAATAATAACATCAAATGAATCAATGAATACATTTAGGAAAACACGAAAAAGAAACAACAACAAACAAACAGTAACACCTTGCACAGCATTTAACATCTTCAGGGCAGTTTACACAACACAAGCTCAATATATACACAAATTGCCTATCCATAACAGTCTATGCAAAAATATATATATATATATATATATATATATATGTGACAGGTAACCCATACTTATCACAGACAAACAGAGATGCCATTTACATCCCATACACTTGTACATGTCTTTGCTCTACAAATGTCAAGAAACACATACACCCAATCCATTAAACAAACTAAAACAGTAAAATGAAAGAAGGAAAAAAACAAGTGACAGCTTGACAAAAATCTGAATGGTCGTCCTATACACAAATTGACATATGCACATTAGCTGCAATGGCACCAAACACAGACCCCAATGCAGGTGCACAACCCTCGACAAATCTCTGGCCTGACATCTCACAAATAAGCCTATTTGGATGCCTAATGACCCTCCAACACCTCGTGAAAACTGAAGGGGCCTGCGTGGGTTGTGGATGTGTGCAAACTACCTCTTCCAGCTCAACCTCATCCTGAACGAGAGGGTCACTCAAGGCAACAGGCATATCAGTAGGCAAGTGTGGCGGCAAGTCAGGATGTACGTGAGTGCTGTGGTCGTGCTCAAAGTCATCAGGAGCATTGTCTGGCAGCTCCACTGACTGGTCTGCAAGCACAAGTGAAGCTTCGCCAAGGTCACTTCCTTCTGAAACACTCTCACTCCCCGCCTCAGCTTGGACAGGTGACTGCATGAGCCAAGTCATAGTGCGTGATTGTGCATCCTCTTGATTATCCACCACAGAGCTCTGGCCACTTTCACATAGCACAACCGACTGCGATTTTCCAGAGATTGCTTGGGGCCCAACTTGCTTAGGGAACGTCAGGAAGTCGACTGGGAACAGCATATTTCTGTGCACAACCTTCTCCTTTCTTGTGACACTATCCCTAATCCTATACACATTAATGCCAGATCTCACGGACACCACATTGAAAGGGGTTGAATCCCACCGGTCTGCAACCTTCTTCTTGCCGTTCTCACCCCGATTGGCTATCAGCACTCTGTCACCCACAGTCAACGGCGACCCCTTGACCTTGCGATTGTAGATTGTGGCATGACGATTTTGCTCACCATAGGCATGTTGTCGAGCAATCTGTGCAGCCTCAGAGAGGTCTCTCCTCAGGTGGTTCACAAACTCATGGTGGCTGACGATGTTGTCATTCACCAAGACATGATGAAACATGATGTCAATGGGCAAGCGTGGGGTCCGCCCAAACATCAGGTAGAATGGCGCAAAGCCTGTGGTCTCATGCACAGTGCAGTTGTAGCAGAAAGTCAACATCTGGAGCATTTGTGGCCACCTAGACTTGTGCTTCGGGGGGAGAGTTCTTATCATGCCACCAAGAGTTCTGTTGAATCTTTCTGTGATTCCGTTGCCCATGGGGTGATACGGAGTTGTATGGGACTTGTGCACACCTGCCATCTCAAGAAGATCTTTTATGAGCCTGCTCTCAAAGTTGGCCCCCTGATCAGAGTGGATCCGTTTTGGGAACCCATAGATGCAGAAAAATTTGTCCCACAAACAGCGGGCAACTTGCTTCGCCGATTGGTTTCTACAGGGAAAGGCAAGTGCCAGCTGTGAAAAATGGTCTGTGACAACAAGAACATCAGCAGCCTTCCCGTCACTTGTCTCTGCTGTCCAAAAATCAATGCAGACTAGCTCCATGGGAGCTGAAGTGGGGATGTTCTCAAGGGGAGCCCGGGCATTTGGTTCAGGAGTCTTCCCTAATATGCACCTCTGACAGCGCTTCACATGCATCACGACATCTCTTTCCATGTGTAGGATACTATGGTATGTGGTCCTGCCATGGGCAGCACCATAAATATATAATGTAGGAGACACTGCTCACACACTACTTTGATATATATATGATTATTAATCACTGGCAATTAATATTACACTCGTTAAAGGGGCACCACTTCCGTGTTTAGTTATTGGAATAATCCGGAGGACATTATTCCAAACACCTAACTGTACAAGTTGGCTTGGACAGTTAGAGTCCATTCAAAATCAATTTATTCAATATCAATCAATATTCAGTCTCAATATTCTGAAGTAGTGAATTCTTTGCACGTATCCATCGGTTCTCCATATTAAAATTAAGTTCCAGACAAAGACAAACGATTATATGTTTATTGACTAAATAATTTGGGTAAAATAAAAGACATGACAATTTTAGACGAACAACAGATAACAGAAAATGTAAAGACTGTAATTAGGAAAGTAATAAAGTCGTGTGACCGTCGGTAGATGGTAAAGTTAAAGGGTCGGGTTATATATATTAAATATTACGGGAGTAATTCTTAATGCTATGAGACCCTAATCTTAATTCTCTTAAGTTCATAAGGTAGGAGTTAGAACTTAGACAGAAATCAGAACTTTGACAGAAGTCAGAACTTTAGACACCACTCATTCTCACGTGTGTGGATCCAGCTGCATGAAGACGTTCAGCCGGTTTTGTCTTGGAGTCAGGAGACACTGAAGTTTGGTGTTCTTGAGAGTTCTGGGTTGGACTACGGCACGGCGCGTCGGTCCAGTAGCCAGAGGGAAGGCCGGTACTCTGTTGAGGAACTCTTGGTCCGAAGGCCCAGCGGGTTTTCCGCCTTGGGAGCGCTGGGGGCAGAGTCGGTCTCGGCTGGGAGCACACAAAGTCTCTTTCGTTGGACTCTTTGCAAGGCTTGCAACTTTCTTCATCAGATGATCACAGTCTTGAAAAAGACTTTTCTTGATGGTTTCAAATAGTGGTACTCAAGTTCTGATTCTGTAATTAATTCAACTTCTTCTGGATCAGGCGGTGATACTTTAACAGTATAAAATCAAAAAGAAAAGAATTCGTTCTATTAAAAACTTGAATAAAAGTGAATACTTAAAGTAGGGATTCAATTCGCTTGTCTTAGCTTGTTGCAAAATTAAAAGTAAAGATTACTTTAAAAATAAAAATAAAATAAAAATGAAAAACAAAGAAGAGAAGAGAAGAGAAGAAGAAGAAGCAGGGGGAGAAGAGGACAGAGAGAGAAGCGTGTCCGGAGAAGAAGAGAGAGAAGAGCAGGAAGAGAAGGGGAGAGTGTCTGTTTTTATGACCTGTAGCAGGGGCTGGCTGACAGTGTCACACCTCCTGTGATCTGAGTTGAGGCTCCCAAAAGTTAATCTAACTATATTATTGTATTTAACATTTTGAAATCGTGTTTTAACCTTCCCAAAACTTCACCATCTTAAAAGTCTATTTTTTGCCTTTGTGAAAAGATGCAACATGATAATGATCATTTGTCATTCAAAAGAATTATAACCTGATTAAGACATGAAGCACTTAAGTATACAACATATGACAATAAAGTATACAACACACAGTAGAACCAAGGACTTATACATATTCCTTGTATTTCTATCTTTAACAAAACATATCAGACATTTAACTGGTAAATAATACAAGTATTACACAAGGAATGATGATCTTCAAATCTCTCCTCCATCGACAAAGGGGAGGGGGTTTCTGTTGACCTCAAACTTATTGAGTAATAAACTTCATTTGGGCCTCACAAGAACATAAGAAAGATCTGTTGAATGACGTTCTTACTCTATTTCGGGATCCGTTAAATTTAAGAAATTCAGATGTAGTTTATTTGTTATTTAGGACTTTTGGGTGAGAACAGAAGACTGAAAGGGGGGACTGGTATGTCAGACCCAGGAACAACAACGGTCGTAAATAGCAGTTGGACATGTGAGAAGAAGAACACACAGATTAGGTTTCCCATTAAGCCTTCCCCCACTGGAGAATGTTCCAGAGGGAGAGAAACGTAGAGTAAAACATCTTAAATCACCACATCTATGTTAGAAACCAGTCCTTCTTCCTTTTGGTGTGACCAAAGAAAACTATCGGGCTTGACCTTGTTTGACCTGAGGAACAGGGGTTCATCTTCTTTGGAGGAAGAGGAACAGACCAGATGTGCTTTAGTCGTTGTAAATTACAGAGAAGATCTCTGGTGATCTGTTTATTGCAAGAAAAACAACATCTTCCCACTTTGTGGAGAGGAGAGGAATTTGCCAGGCCAGGATATGGGGGCTTTCAGTCCCAAATGCTGGAAAAAGGAGTTGATTTGGGTTAAAGGTACTCATGGCCAAAATGAGACCACTTTAAGATGCAGAGACAACGGCTTGTGTTCCTACACATGCCTGTCCAGAAGAATCTTTCACTGGCCAGAGAGAGAGTTCTTGAACAGCCCTGGTGGCCAGCTGCATCATGAACGCCATGCAGGACTTGATGCTTCAAAGACTCAGGGATGACGAACTGAAAGATTTTTTTGTTCATGTGACGGCCTCTCCTCACTCTGAAGAGAATCCCATTACGCACTTTCAATTTCTCCCAGTGCTTCAAATATCTGAGTACACAGCTCGACTCAGCCGCTCTTTCATGTACGTTTGGCTTCTTGTGTCGCTGAACATAAAAGAGTGCTCTGCTCACTGTAGCATCCTGTTGCTGCAGATTGTGCAACTGACTGTGTGGGATGATGACGGATGGGTTTTCATCAGGCAACTGCAGTGAGGATGGGCTAGCACCAGACAGACGGGAGACACCACCAGTGCGATGGGCGTCCAAGATGGCTGACACCTCTTCAGCACCAATAGCACCTCAAGACGGCAAACAGGTCTCTTCCACTGCACTAAGATCCCCCTCGACTGAGTCGACAGCAGTTTGCATGACTTGGCAGTTGGTGGTTAGTCGGAAGGCGTCTTGCACTGTCCCAGTCACAACTCCATTGATTTCATCCAACAAAGACAGATAGGGCTCCTTTACCAGACAATGGCTTATGCTGGAACGGACGAAGGGTTCACGGCTCAAGGCATCAGCGACAGTGTTCTTGGGCCCTGGAACATATTTCAGATCGAAGTCATATGCTGCTAATTTCGCCACCCACCTCTGTTCACAGGCATCCAATGTGGGCTTCGTGAGGATGTAGGTCAGGGGGTTGTTGTCGGACCATGCAGTAAAATGCCTTCCTTTTAGCCAATGGGAAAACTTATCGCATACGGCCCACTTTAAGGCAAGAAATTCCAGTCTGTGAGCTGTGTAGTTCAACTGGGATTTTGACAGTGTTTTGCTAGCGAAAGCGACAGGTCTTGCAACTTTCTCACCATGTTGAAGCTGAGAAAGAACGGCTCCGATTCCGTCAAACGAGGCGTCAACAGCAAGAATGAAAGGCTCCTCAAAGTCAGGATGGGCTAGTGTCACACTGTGCGAAAGATCGTGTTTCAGAGTGTCAAATGCATCCTGACACTCGGATGTCTAGTCGTCTGCTGAAAGCTTCACTTGACCAGAGCGCTTTTTCCCATGCATCCTCCTGCGGTGGATATTGCCTCCAGTCTTTTGTTCTGAGAGAAGCTTGAAAAGGGGCCTGGCCTTAGCAGAACTTTGATGAAATGCTGATAATACAGCACCATCGCCAAGAATGATCGAATTTTCTTCTGTGAAGGGGTGACACCGTCACTGTCCATCAGGTCAGACACCTGTACCTTGTTAATGGCTTCAACCTTTCCAGGGTCTGTCTGCACCCCTGACTCAAAAAAGTACGTGCCTGAGAAACTTAACGGACCTTTGCAGGAAGTGGCACTTTTTTGGCGCAAGCTTGAGGTTATGGTTCTTCAAGCGAGAGAACACCATCTCCAAACGCTCAAGCGCTATCTGTTCAGTTGGCCCAAAGACTAGGAGGTCGTCCAAGTAGCACAAGAGGCTGGTGAAATTCTCATCTCCAAAAATGGAGAGCATCATGCGCATGAATGTAGCTGGACTATTAGACAGGCCCTGAGGCATCCGGTTGTACTCATGCAGGCCAAACGGGGATGAGAAGGCAGTGTACTTTTTGTGGTCCTCATGCAGAGGCACATTGTAAAAAACGGAGGTGAGGTCAATGGTGGAAAAGAAGGCATTTCCCCCCAGCGCAGCGAGAGCATCAGCCTGGTGAGGCAATGGGTGCGCATCCTTCACAGTCCTAGCATTGAGCCATCTGAAATCAGTGCAGATGCACAGATCCCCATTTTTCTTCCATACAAGGACAAGCGGTGATGCATACTCGCTGGAGGATTTGCGAATAATGTCTTTTTCTTCCATTTCATTAAGAGCTGTTCTCAGCTTCTCATAGTGGCTTGGTGGCACTCTGCGATAGGGCAAATGGAATGGCCTCTCATCCACTAGATGTATCTTGTGCACAAAGTTAGATGCCTCTCCACAGTCCATCTTGTGTCGTGAGAAGATCGACTCATGTCTCTCAATGATCTGGAGAAGCCTGTCTCTCCACAGGTCAGAGACGGCACATGAATCCAAGTCCAGATCGGTTAGACCAAGCTTGTCTAATGCTCCTCTGACATCCTCCTTGGACCTTGGCGTCGTAGCGTCAGTCAAAGATTGAGAGTGAACCTCGATGTGTTCAGGTGGAGACAGATCCTCTGCTGCAACACAGGAAAACACACCCGCCAGTTTTGTGTTCCTCTTCAGCACGATGAGCTCATTGGTGGGGTTGATGATTTTCATGGGCAGACATCGATTGCCCCACATAGGTGTAACAATCCTACCAACCAAGACATTTCTGGGTCTCCATCTTGCTTGGGTTGGTTCGACAATCACAGTACTGCCGACTGACATAGGTGCTGAGGCAGGAAGACTGCCCCACACGAGATGTTCGCTTTGCGGTTGTAGTGTCACACATCATTGCAGCTTCAATGTGCCAATCTTGTCTGGTACTGTTTCACCTCTCCACACCTCTCTGTGTTGGAAAGAAGAGAGAAGAAATGATGGCTGTCTTGATCAGTGACACTACTGGGCTCAGACATGAGTCGCCAATAACTGACAGCCTTTCTCATTAGTTGGATAATCGTCTTTATGGCATTGCTGCCCAAAATCATGTAATCAGTCTGTCCAGGCACCACAACTAAGGGGATAACCATTTTGCAATCATACACTTCTACTTCCACATCATATGCAGCAGAAGGCGTGACCTGATGACCCCCACATCCAATAATGACAACATCATCCGCAGAGTATCGTCTCATATCTGGATTATGCTGTAGGAGGCGCTCCACGGCCGGTTCACTCAATGTGCATCCTGTAGAACCACTGTCGATCATCGCCTTCAAAGAGACACCTGCTGCAGTGACAGTGGTGTAGATCAAACTGTCTGACCTCTGAATTCTGGGTGTACCTTGAAATATGACAGTTTTGTTAGTGGGCACACTGGAACAGACTGACTCAAAGATTGACTCAACATCACTCACGGGAAGGACACCAATAGGATCCGCACCGTCCTCCCCTGGATGCAGATCCGTTAGTTTCCCAACTGCGCAGGTGGGGTGGGTGTCATCTGCACAGGGCAGCTGCGTCTGGAGTGATCAGGTGAGAAGCATTTGAAGCAGAGTCTCCTGTCGCGGCAATGAGTGAGAGCAGAATAGGTTGCATCACTACAGACAGCACATGGTAGGTTATTCAGACCCTCAATCCTGGGTGGTCTCTATCTAGGCTGTCTGTTGGAACTAGCCTGGGTGGGAGTAGATCTCTCCAGCAGAACTTTCTCCAGCATGGCAATGACACGTTCAAGAGCAGTTAAGTCTGGCGACTTGGGTGCATTAGAGTCTTTTGAGTCAGGCGGAGATGCCGCAGTGTGAAGCATTTCAACTTTGTTCACATACACATTCTCACTGAGCTTCCTGTTCACAGCACCAGCAGCACCCCTTGAACCTCTCTCGATGTGGTACTCATCCAGCACATCCTGGACCTCCACCGCAGTCCACTTATCAATTGTCTTTGACCTGAAGGTCATGGCAAGGTCTTTGGAGGGACAATTCCTGATAAACATACGTGTCGCCTCCAGGCCGGGGCAGTGCAGTTCCTTGCCATGTTCCCTGAGGCGGTCAGCAGCAACATCTGCAGCCTGGTTGAGTCTCAGCCAGTAGTCATACGCATCCTCATTACTCTTTGGCAGGGTAGTGTAAAAGTCTGCTAGAGGGAGAGGTGAACAGGGGACAGTAGCAAAATGTTTACGGAGGAGAGGATAAATGGCGTCTGGGTTTAGAGTCACATCAATGCCACTGTTCCTCATTCCAAACTTCACAACATCTTTAGCTCGACCTCTGAGGCGAATGAGTATTTCCTCAGCCTGCTGCTCTGGTCTAGTATTTGTCCTCTCTATGTAATTCTTCATCAGGTCCTCCCACTCACGCACATCCACAGTGTCAGTGTCATCCCCTTTGAAGGTTGGGGGCTCTCTCACCTTCCTGTGAGGCACTAGCTGGACTTGTGACAGGTCCAGGCCATGTGCAGACATGTCCGTGGGTGCATTATGTACAAGTGGGGTGCTTAGTATGGGTGTACTATGTGCTGGGCTGAGGCGTGCAACTATACTATCTGCCAGCTGCTGGCCAACATGTTTAATTATGTCACTCATCTGACTGACTACATCAGGTGAAGGCGGAATGGGGTTTTGTGTGAGTGTAGCAGTAACCTGTGTGCTTGGTATAGAGTCAGTGTAGTGGCTCAGAGAAGGAACCCTGTCTCCATTGACTGAAGAGACCTCAGCTAGAACCCGCTCACCCCCTATCACATGACCATCACCCCCCTGAACAGGACTGACAAACTGCAGCACCATACCTCTACCCCTGCCTCTACCAACACCCCGAGTAAGAGGCGTACTAGCACTCCCGTGTATGTAGCTCATTTTCAAAACTCACTTGACAAAATCACATGAAACACAATAAAAACAGGAAAGCATATAATAACACTAAAAAACTGGTTGAGGAACAAAGCGCCCCAATTACGCCACGCACTGGTCGACCTGTGTCCACCTGAAAGCACAGAGTAGAAGCCGTCCAGTAGATGGTCCCTGTCCGGGGTGAAGAGCCAACTCCAGATCAACGAGTCACGGCACCAATGTGACGGGTCACAGCTAACATCGAAATGCAGCTCCACACTACTGTCGCTTCTACAGACCACAGACGACGACCAGGTGGATTATGGGGTGTTTATTGCACACAGTCCCCTGCAACACAGCATACAGCACAGCAATGGCGTGTGAACATTTGCGTGAGTCTCGGGATAATCAGACTGAAATCCTCTTTTCTCTGTGCCTTCAATAACAATACAATAAAATACACAAAACTTTTCATATAAAATAGAAACAAAAATTACATTCTGGTGTGATCGTATAGTGTATATTGTTATTCCACAACTATAAGTAAAAACCCATCACAAAATCCATTATGTGACATAAAATTGATTTCAAGAACGCTTTCAACATTTAACATGTGTATAAAAATACACTAAATTCAGAGCAAGATGAATGAACAAGTGGCAGCTCACACAGACAAAATACACAATAAAACATCATGAAAAGTAACTAGACAAAATGCACAACATATTACCTGCAACACAGCATACAGCACAGCAATGGCGTGTGAGCATTTGCGTGAGTCTCGGGATAATCTAAACAACACATGAAACGATACCTCGCCGTTCTGACTTTCGTTTCTGCCTGCAGTGGTGCAACATATGTGAGGCGAGGCTGACGAGTTTCCACCAATGAGCATCATTCACATGAACAGGTCATGGAGGTCGGCGTGAGATTTGCGTGAAAAACGGGGTGCTGGTAACCTCCTTTGCATAATGACACGTGGAGGACCAATTGAAACAAATGACTGAGGGTCAATTACGCGGTGCGTATGAGGAGGTAAGAGTATTAATAAATATTCTAACATTTAGTTTTCAGATGTAATATGTAAGATGTTACCTTAATTCCCATCAGCATCAACTTATTTGAAACTTTTTCCAGTTTCTTTTGGATTTTATTCCATGTAAAGATGACGTAATACATGTATTATGCCCACTAGAGGATAATTATTCCGCTGCAGGCAGTTTTGTTGGCTTTTAAAGTGGCTTCTGTCGGTACATCATCAACACACTTTTGGCAGGAAAATCATTGCACTTTCTTAACAAGTTACCGTAATAATAACATTTATATTGTGCATGCATATGCATAATGACTTAATTAATGACTCACTCATTATGTGTACAATGTAGTTAACGGTGTTAAAAATGTGTACCGCAGCTATATAACGTTCTTTACCCCTGAATAGTCGTGTCACATTTTAGTAATGTAATGTAAATCATGCCTACCACAATACAAGCTGACACTATTTTGCAAGCACTGCATTCTCTCTGTCCTCTGTTTTGGAAGGGAGGGCCCTGACAGGTGAGTTGTGTATTGCCTCTGGTGCAAAAAGGGGTTTGATGCACTGCCCGTTCACTAGAATGCACTTCTAAATATGCGTACGGACGCCATATGCGGCTCCACCAGAATGTGCCTAATGCTAGTTTTGCATGCCCGCTTATGGACTGATATCGCGATCACCAACGACGGCATGAACCAACTCGAGGTCAACCCAGTGTAACTCTCGGGTGTAATCATTGTAATGTGGATTTTTCCAGCAGGCAGAGTAGTGATGTGGTTGCTCATGTGAAAAAACATATAAGAGAGGGGCGGACTGCCTCTTGTCCGTTCATGGGATGTGAGAAAACTTTCACTGTGACCTCTACATTTTCTTTACACGTGTCCCGAAATCATAAGCACGATCACATTGAAAGTCTGCGACCTGCTGTTAGCGAAAATGCTGCAGTGTCTAACTCTGAGCCTCATTCTGTCGAGCCAGGTCCTGACCGTGATTTAGATTCCGTGCAGGAGGAAAGTGACGTTTTCCCCGAGAGTGCACACAGTGCGACTTTTTTACAGAATCTCGCTCTGTTCTATTTGAAGTTGCAGGCAAAGTATCTTCTCCCAGTATCTCTTATACAGAGAATAGTTGAGGATTTTCAGGGAGTCCATGATGTTAACCAGTCCCACTTACTTAGTGAGATGCAGAAAAAGCTGTCTGCATTGTCTGTGAATGAGGGGGTGATTAGAGAGATTTTGGATGTTGTTAAATCAGAGGACTTATTCAGGTCTTACAACACAGGCTTACTTAGGACCAACCACACCAGGAAAAGTGTGTTCAAAACACATTTTAACTATGTCGAGCCAGTTTCTGTGTATCTTGGCCAAAATGAGTTTGGGAAAGAGTGTTTTGCGCAGTATGTGCCAGTAACTGAGTCTCTTAAATGCCTACTTCAAAACGAGTCAGTCAGACAGCAAGTGCTCTCATATAGACAACATGCTCGGATTCAAGGAGACATTTTGGAGGATATATGGCAAGGCACAAATATCTAACAGAATCCATTCTTTCAGACTGACAGTGCTCTGGGAATTCTTCTTTTCCAAGATGCATTCGAGATAGTGAACCCACTTGGGTCAGGGAGGAAGCAACATAAAGTGCTGGGTGTATATTTTACCTGTGCCAATATAGCACCTCACTTTAGGTCAACTGTTGACCAAATGCAACTGGCCCTGCTAGTCTGTGAGAAGGATTTCAAATACTTTGGCCAAGACAAA
This sequence comes from Sparus aurata, assembly GCF_900880675.1. Taxonomy (NCBI): domain Eukaryota; kingdom Metazoa; phylum Chordata; class Actinopteri; order Spariformes; family Sparidae; genus Sparus; species Sparus aurata. The sequence goes on along the minus strand of NC_044196.1, from coordinate 35,439,894 downwards.
GTATTTAGTTTGTTACTCAGGGATTTAAAAATACTGGAGACAGAGGGTATAAGTATGGCAGATGGGCAGGTGTGGAAGGGTACAGTAGGTGCTATCATTGGAGACAACCTTGGGTCACATGGCATAGGGGGTTTTACTAAAAATTTCAGTACAAGCACCTATTTCTGCAGATTTTGCCATGTGCAACGTAATCAGTTTTTGTTAACTCCACAGGCCAGGGTCAGCAGAAGAACCGAGGAATCCTATGAGGCAGACATATGCAACATAGGTGCTGACAATTTAGTTTCCTCTAGAGGAATAAAATTTGACTCTGTATTTAACAGGCTTGACTTTTATCATGTGTGCCAACCTGGTTTGCCTCCATGCCTGGGCCATGACCTCTTTGAAGGGGTTCTAGCGTATGACCTGGCATTGTGTTTCAGGGATCTGATCACAAAGCAGAAATTGTTAACTTATACTGAACTCAGCCACAGAATCTGCAATTTCAAGTATCTTGGCAGTGATGCCAAACCGTGTGTGGTAAATCCTGCCAGTGACAAAATAGGAGGACATGCAGCACGAAATTGGTGTCTCATCAGAGTTCTGCCACTCTTGATTGGAGACAAGATTGACAGCCCTTTGAGCAATGATATATGGCAATTCACTAGCAAGGACCACACCTTCAACAAGATACGTTTAAATGATTTATTATGAAAGAAAGAGAAAATGAAAACGCTGAAGATCTTGGTTCTTCGAGTGCGTTGTGGGGAAGCTCTGTAGAGAATCCGCTGCCGCACTCGGGCAGCGACGGACCCCCAAAAACCTCAAATCATATGAGATGAGATTGTGCGGATCTGAGATCTTTCAGATCTGAACGGATGTAGTGGTGAAAATTTTGGAAGGACCAGCGGTCCATGGGTCGCATGTAGTGTTCTGGGATGCCTTTACGGGAGGCTGAAGTGGCCGCTCCGATCCTGAAGGAATGTCCGGAGTAGTTAACGCGTAAATTACCAGACAATGAGAGCATGTGGCGAAAGTGATGGTGGAACGAGAAAGAAGTAGCCATTTGTCTGGATTCGGAGATGAAGAGACAATCTGTCATGGTTATGCTCTGACATTTGCAGAATTGCAAGAAGTTAGCAATGGTTTGAAAGGATTCGGTGATGATTGGACCTTGGATTAGAAGATGGGTGTAGGCGGACCAGATCGATTGGTTTTAGTTAGCTTTAAATAGAAAACAATGGTCTGAAAAGTGAGACGAGTCTGAAATGCATGCATGGCGGCTTTAGTCGATGTGAATGGTTGAGGTGGTGAATTCGGAGCACCTGAGGAAAGCGAAAAGCAAGCAAGAACGTGGCTTCCAGGGTTCGGGTGACCCGAGGAGTGCCGTACCCGGAACGGATAGTGTGGAGGCAGATTAACTGCAATTGGCGGTGAGGGGAAGACGGTGAGGGCTTGACGAACTGTTAACGAACTGCCGGTTATTGTCTTAGAAAAGAAGCTGATACCCCTAAGGTAAGTTTGATGATGTGATTAATTGTCATGGTGGCATGGGCGTGAGTACTGAAAGAAGTCGCGGTGATGAGATCGAATGACGAACAGGTTGTGTTGTATTGGTCATGAAAGTGATGGAAGTTTTTTCCAAGCTGACCAGTACGAAGAGAAGGTCGAGGGTGACGGGCTGTTGTAGATGGAGCTCTGGGAGTCCCTTATCAGGGGTATTAGCGCTGGATTTACGAGTTGAATGTCGACGCCCGAATGGCGTAGGGGAGGTATCTGCGTGAGGTGCCAAGCTTTTGAACTTCTGGCATTCATTAGCGACCTCCGAGGGCGATTTTGCTGCAACCATCTTCCATTGTAGAAACCCCCAAAACTGGCCTAAGGAGCAGCATCGATGTATAGATGGATGTTGTGCGTGTGAGTCAGTTGGTCGTCGTTAAAGAAAGTGATTCCGTTCCAATTGGTTAGAAGGTTACGTCACGGACGGATTTCAGCAAGGCTCGAGCTATCCAGGGAGATGGAGGTCAAGAGTGATGGAACGGAAGAAGCGATGGATGGTAAGTTGGCGATAAAGGCTTGCCCTTGGGGGATGTAAGGCGAAGTTGAGGTGGCCCAGAAGGGACAGAAGTTGACGATTGGTGTGTCACAGGGCACAGAGGAAGATTCGTTTGAGCTTTCTGACCGGGAATGAAGCCTAAAACTTGTTTGTGTCAAGAGCGATTCTGAGAAACTAAAGAGATGTGGAGGGGCCCTCTGTTCTCTGTCAGGGTAACCAGGCCGGAAGCAAGTGGTGATGAGGTGGGGGGAAATGATGAGAATTCTTCCAAGGATGGACGAGTAATGGAATCCCATGGTTGTTAGACTGAATCCAGCCGAGGGCTTCAGGTGGGGTGTTGAAGAGTTTAGGCTGCTTTGCAACCAAAGGTGAGCCTAACGGCGAAGTAATATGTACCACGCCAGTGGATGCTGAAGAGAGCTGCGACCTTTTCACAGCGAGTTTGATAATGGTGATGGCCTGGTTGATGGTGGCGTGAAGGGAGAAGTCCTCACTCGGGTTAGCTCGGGTCAAGCTATTGATGCTGGGGGTGATACTGCCGAGGGGTGCTGAAGGATCAATGATGATGCGCTTCTCTCCGGAGAAGTTGCTGGTTGCGATACCAAGGGGCTGATGCGGAAGTTAGGAAACGGAGGACGGGCAAACAGTCCGATCATTAAAACTTTCCTTAACTTCCTTAGCGAGCGTGTGGTCGACTGAAGATTTTTTGATTTCGAAGGAGATGGATGATTGTGTGGAAGTCCGGGTTGAAAACCTTCTTCAAGTATGAGAAACTAACTATGGCGAGGTAGGTTGTACGGGCATGTAGGCTGGGCAAGGTGGAGGAAGCGGCACTGGGACACGGTGCATCCGGTACTGTTGAAGCCATTGTAAATCGAATGACCTCCTTGGTGCATGACGGGCCTGCCTTTCTTATCTACCCCCTTGATTACAGGAAAGATGACAGAAGGGGTAGATGACACCTGTTTTGGAGGTATGGGTGCTTGTGGAGCTGCCGACGTCAGGCGAGAGAAGGCTGAAGCTCTCGTTTGGTTTAGGTGCAGCTCAGTGTGGGTACCTGTGTATAAAGTGAATTAGTGGTTGCCTGCTGAGGGGGAAGAACGGGTGCTGGCATCCCGGTGCCGACGACCCCAGCCGACATGAGCTGCTGGGACTGATGGAGCTGGGAGATGGAAGCTCCCTGCATCCAGCGTAGGGTGCTGGCACCCGGTGCCAGGTGCTGCGGTTGATGCAAGCTGCTGTGGTTGCTGGAAGTAGACGGCGGAGGGCGCCCCGGCTACGGAAAGCTGCTGTGATTGCTGGAGACGGGTAGCAGAGGGCGCTGGCATCCCGGAGCCAGGAGCCCCGGTTCAAGCGAGGTGCTGTGGTTGCTGGAAGCAGTTGGCAGAGGGCGCTGGCATCCCGGAGCCAAGAGCCCCGGTTGAAGCAAGCTCCTGTGGTTGCTGGAAACAGGAAGCAGGGGACTCTGGCATCCCGGAGCCAGGAGCCCCGGTTGAAGCAAGCTACTGTGGTTACTGGAAACAGGAAGCAGGGGGCTCTGGCATCTTGGTGCCAGGAGCCCCGGTTGAAACGAGCTGCTGTGGTTGATGGAAACAGGAAGCAGGGGGCTCTGGCATCTCGTGCCAGGAGCCCCGGTTGAAGCGAGCTGCTGTGGTTGCTGGAAACAGGAAGCGGGGTCTCTGGCATCTCGTGCCAGGAGTACCGGTTGAAGCGAGCCGCTGTGGCCGGCCATTATTACAGAAGTTGAAAGCTTTAGAATTTCTAAAAAATATATACATTTCCAAAACAAAGCTTTGTATTGTAATCATACTTAATCGTGTGTGCTAAACAACAAAAGAGTAAACAATGCATCATGGTTCAAATTTTAGGCTCTTTTAAACAGCCAACGTTTATTGTGTCTACACAGAGATTTGCACACTTGAAATTCTCTTGATCTCCTTTAAAGGGATGGTTCGGAGTAATTTCATCATCGGGTCCTTTGCACACCATGACCATGAGCCAAACACTCCCATCCCTTTAAGTAGACAATGGAAAGGGTTTTCATTAAACACTAAAATGTTCCCATACTCGTTGAGCATATCTTGACTGATTTTCACGCACTCATAATGATCGTAGAGCATTCAAGATCATTATTTCATGAATATACTGAAGAGGTTCAGGTTCAGACTTGTCAGGTACAAACATTTCTACCTTTTTGGCCTTTATAGACTAACCATTTTATGAAATTATTTCATGAAGCTGGTTCAATGGAGAAATGAGCAGGTGACCCCAAACTTATGAATGGTAGTGTACATTATAGGACAAGATTACTTTACATTTATTATCTTGCTGCTGGCAGAGCTGAATGGTTGCTAATGCAGGTGATTTCTCCCAAATGTTTTCCAGGTCTAGAGAAAACACCTGTTCTTCCCACAAGCCAACCGTCCTCACCTTCTCCATCAGGTTCTTCTCATTCTCAATCACCTCTAACCAACTTTGGGCCTAGTGCAACTGCTGCATCTTCAACATCAACATCAACCACAATAGCACAAAGAGACTGGCATGAGACCTTCCAGGTTGAATGGGAAAACATGCCACTTGGTGCGAGGTCTGCCATTTCATACAGGAAGCGACCCACACCAGCTGACAGACGGCAAATGGTTAGGCTGCTAGTTGATGAAATGAGAAAACATACGCCAAACCCTACAAAAGCCCAGTGTCTCACTGTTGTAAAGGACATTATTAAACAGCACCCTCAGTCCTTTGCTGACACACTTGATGATGGCCAAACAATGATTGGGGGGGGGGGGTATGCGTCACTATTAACACAGGTAAAAGTCAGAGTGGAGCATGTGAATCGAAACAATACACTGGCAAGGCACCGAACAAAAAACAAAGAGACTAATCCAACTCGAGGGCCGATGGATTGTTATGGTTGCACACGCTGGCAGCCAGAGATGCCTTCTGGAGTCACCTCGGAGTCTTTACAGGCTCGGAAAGAAAAAATGATGGAGCTTTTTTCCCGTGAGGGCATGGCAGGTGTGGATCGTGCTGAAGTGCAGGCAGATCTTAGTGCCACATACTATCTTCAGAGAAAAATTATCAATTCCATTCCAGCACCGTCCCTTGAGCTGCTGAGGTCTGAGTGGCCTTTCCTCTTCCTCTTTGCCCCTCCAGAGCATCTGTGCTCATTTTGAAACACTCACTGATGTCAAGGTTCTTCGGAAAATGGAGGTGGGCATGGAAGAACATGGCAGGGCTCTAACAGATTTCTTCAACTTGAAGTCTACAAACGACAAAGTGAGGGCTGTTCTGCCTGGCTTCCATGGCACTCCAAGAAGCATCCTGCAATTGTTGATGGCTCACTTCAAGGAAGAGATGGATGCCCTCTTCATTGAGGCAGATGTATGTATGAACTTAAACATTGCATTTAATTTGATAATAAGTTGTTGTATTTAATGTAATCAGTTGTTGTATATCATTTTAAAATGTATTTTGTTTGTGCTTTGTTTGTTCCCGTTTTCATTTTTGTAGATGTCCGCAACGGCTGCAGATGTGGAAAACAACGGTCTGCCTAACAGCCCAAGATTGATTCTTCTAGGTAAAAAGAAAAACTAAAAATTCAAGTATTATAATTAAGAGGGATATTCTTTAACACAGCGGTTCTCAAAGTTTTTCAGAAGGAGGACCACTTGGCCAATATAAGAAATCTCAGACCACCACCAATTTTTCAATAGCTTACTTTTCTCCTACAGATCTAATTTGATACCCTGGCCATCCTCCTAGCTTTAGTATTAACCTCGGCCTCAACTTGCAAAATGGATGAAACGCAAAAGAGCTCGCCAACATGACGTATTCAAAGCTTTTTAACGCATTATGGTAGTGATGCCAAGTAGAAAGGTATCGGCATCAATACAAGTTAATCTATATGCTAGGCAAAACATTGCAGTAATTGACACTCAAGTTGTGTGTGGCAGACTTGTGACCTAGCTAGAGAAAATGTCACTGTGAATTAACTTGACAGGCGTATCATGTTGAAATTTTAGCTTTATTCTATCCATGGGGTAGTACAGAAATGATTGGGGGGGTGGAGTTAACAGCTATTCATCAATGTTTAGTAATATTACAGTTCTCAAAATGTCTGTCTAGGAGCGCTTCCTGAACTCAAAAAGGGGTTGTTTGAGGTGCTCTTTGGATGGGAAACTAGAGGTGAGAAACAAGGAGCTCCAAGACACTCTCAATTATCAAAGTTTAAAAAGCTTTTAATTTGATGGGTTGGTTACATGAAACCTTTTTTTTCTTTTTTTTTTTTTACTCAATCAAGCCTTCGTCAGGGAGTCAAACAGTTCTCAACAGGAAAGGAGAAGTTTTTAAGAAATAAATCCACCAATCAGGAATCTCCACATTGCAGATGTGTTTGTCAGGTGACAAGCGTCATAATAAATATCATCCAGCAGGTGTCATTCTTACTTACTGTGAGAAATCAATATTGTATTTACAAACATACACAAAATGTCAACATTACAGTCAGATTAAAACGATTACCATACAGGGAGTAAACCATCATAATTGAGAGTGCCTTGGAGTTCCTTGTTTCTCAATACTACAGTTCTTTCAGTTGGCAGGACGCCCTATAATGCATTGCGCATCGATGGTGTAGTCTGGCGAGCTCTATAGCGGAGTACCTGCGTCAATTACAGTAGTTTTTGTTAACACACATGGAATGGTGGAATAGTACCAGCAAGTGCTGGCAGCTACATGCTTATTGTTCTGGCGCAGCCTAGATATCAAGAGGTTGGTGGTCCACCGGCAGCCCAAGCTGCCAGTCTCTTCATGTTCTACTTGCCAGTTCACCAGCGGTCTATTGGTGGGCCGGTTTTCCTCAATCAGCAGAGTATGGGCATTTTATTCTTTTTAAATATCATTTATGGCAAAATGGCGTTCCCTCATTGGTGGACCTACTGCTTTCCATTACTGACCTTTGACTTATGAACAGTTTTTTTACTTGGTATGTTTACTATTTTTTGTTTCAGGCCCGGAGACCAGTGCAGGGAGCAAGTGGATGGTTTCCACCGAGGGACGAGTTTTATGTGAGGGGTCCTCATTCCTCACAGGACTGTCTGTTCTTTTCGCCTGCTACTACGTGTTTAACTTGGAGTATCAAGATGATTCCTCGTCCACTCTGGAATTCATCCAAAGGTGAATATGGCTGTCAGATTGTTGTTTTTACCACTGAATCTACAAAAGCTCTCATATCATATGATTATCTGAATATCTGATGTCAGGTTCAGTGCAGTCAGTGGCATATAGCACACCAAGTTTGTAATGTTTTAATATTGCCAAACAGTTTGGCTCAGGTCAGAAAGCTTCCTAGTTTTGTTTTTGGATACAGTTCTGCTAACAGATTTTTTAATTGTATTTCTAAGATGTTTCATCGGGATCAATCCAGAACACAGCACGAAGAGCAAGACAAGAGCGGTGACCAGCAAAAAAACTGGAAAACTGGCACAGAAAAAAACCCAGCCCTTAAATTCACGAGTGTGCTCTCTCATGAAAGCACTGATGGACTTTAAATTTAGGTTCATATAGGCTAATGTTACACATGTATGTGTGTTTGATTGACAGAAATGGTGAGAGAAATGTATACACATCCACCAAACACTCACATGCAAGGAATGATTGACTTAAATGTACATTCAACACCTCACATCACATAAATTACATTTACCATATACGCTTTCATGGATTTTCACAGAGATGTTCAAGTTCAAGTTTAAATCATTTCATTGTCCCCCAATGGGGCATTTTTTGTGACAAAACACTAAACAATCAATAAAAAATAGGGGGGGCTCAGTTGAGTGTTTATATCTGTTCTGGCAAAGTTCTGGTAAAGTTCCTCTAGGTCTTTCTGCTTAGAACCTGTGATGCGGCTGCTCACATTTTTTTTTATCTTAGAAAGGGTTTTTTTGTTTTGTTTTACAGTAACAACGCATACAGTTGTGTGCGCACCCACATACACCCCATGTATTTTGCTTTTTGTTCACAATGTTTTACAGATGTAACAGTACATGCAAGAAACACACACACAAGGAACATGGATTTTAACAGAAATGTAGCTAATGCATAAAGGTATGCACACACAACTATTTTCTAGTACTACGTACTTGTAATTTTGTATGTTGACAGAACTAATCTTTCAATTGTACATATACATGATGTGGCTTGATGGACTTGGTGGCAACACACAGCCTTATGGATTTTGAGAGAAAAGGTGCTTTTTTATATAATATTGCTTATGTCTTGATGAATGTTACTATGGATTTTGAAAACAGGTTTCTAGACATTTGCAAGCATTTCAGTTTTTGTCCTCAGCAGTTCTGTCCGTTTATGTGTAAACATGTTAAGTTTAGAATTGTGTTAATAAATTTGCATTGTTTGCTTAATGAAATTATGTTTGGAGTGTGTTATATGAAGAAAGAAAGGGTGTCTGGGGAAACTAATCTAATACTGTAAATATGCAGTACATCATTAATTTTACAAAACCCTGCTGTGATTTCAAGAAACAGCATTTTACTGTAATTTAGGTTGCTGTAACAATACTGTACATATACAGTATCTTTCCAAAAAATTACAGGAAAGGCAAGTACAGCTTGCTGTAATTTCACAAAACAATGCTGTATTTCTACAGTTAAATATTGTAATGTTGAATACAGTCACTTCCTGTGATTACTTTTTACAGTATCAATACTGTAAAAACACAGTCAGTTACTGGCATAATTGCTGCCAGTACTTTACTGTAATTTTACAGGGTTTTTTTTAAAAGTGTAGCAAATACATACAAAATAAGATACAAACTGGTTAAAGGGTTCAAACAGTGAGAATAATCAAGGAAAAAATGTGCCTATTAAATTAATGATAAAGAAAAATTAAGACAGGCAAAAAAAAGGGGTGGGGGATGGGGGTGTTGAGATAAGGGGAAGGGGAGTATTTCCCTACCTGGGGTCTGTATAAGATCAGAGAGGGACCCTTAAAAAAAGGGGGAATAAAAAATCGAACAAATGACAAACAGAAATGCAGTGGTTAATCCAGATAGAAGACACCATTTAACTGTTTCTCCGTATCCTAATATGCTCAAAGAAAGAAAGAAAATAATAGAACAAACATTTCTGAAAGAGAGCAGAGACAAATTGACTCTCATTAAAGGTTAAAACCTCTCCACTGGGGCTCAAAAGCTGAGCAAGTTTGTTAAGCAAGTAGGATAATAAATGGTCTTATGTCTCCATCTAGTGGGCAAAGTAAATAACTGCAAGTATAAGTAGACAGGATAAAAACAGATTAAAAATTACCAGTGTTGGGCACGTTACTTTAAAAAAGTAATTAGTTATAGTTACTAGTTACTTCTTCCAAAAAGTAACTGAGTTAGTAACGGAATTACTCCACTATAAAAGTAACTAGTTACCAGGAAAAGCAACTATTGCGTTACTTTTAATTATTCCCCCTTTTGAGCTGGGCATTCATTTTAGCTACTCGGCATCCATGTATTTAGAAAATGTCTGAAGGAGTCTGAATCAGCTGTTGATAACAGGAGCATGTTCTCAACAACATACCTGTCTATCATTGCATTCAGTTCAGTCTGTGTCAAGTTCTTGTGAAGCTGGAGCAGAAACATCCAGCTGTAGCTGCTCGGACGGCTCCGTGTCCGTCTTTGTTAACAGAGCTCATGTTAGCCACCCCTGGCCTGCTGTCATCATCAACAGTGTCAACAACGGTGTTTTTGGCCACTAGTTTTGTAGAAGCGTGTGCCATTGAGAAATGATTCATTAGATTAGAGTTGCTTACAATGGACGTAGACAAAAGAGATTAAAGTAGTGTCTGTACTTCCACTTTGAAAACCCCAACTTTCCCTCCGGACTCGCCATTGCTGCAGCTCACCTCTGCTAGTTTGTGTGTGTGAGGCTGCTGTGAGGCAGCCTCTGATTGGCTTATGAGCCAATCACCATCACTTATGCGGTTGTCCCGCCCCTCCCTCGCCAAGCTAAAAATATAATAAAATAAAACAGCTCTGCAGCTCCGGTGGCTGAGAGCCGAGTCGGATGACAACAGCTTCAATGAGCAGCTTCAGTTTGTAACGCGCCACATTTAATTGAAAAAAAGTAATGCCGTTAGTAACGCCGTGTATTGTAACGTCGTTATTCCCAACACTGAAAATGACAATGTTAAAAAGCATTATACAAAACTAATGTATGTAACCCAATATCAAAATATATTAAAATAAACAAGAGAAAAAAGAAAATGGATTAAAAAATGAAAAAAATACAATTTCTTAAAAGAGCAGCTACAAAATTAACATAAATAAGCCTAATATATAAAGCTTATAAGAAAAGGGGACTCTTGGGAGAAGCGTATAGGTAATTCATGAGCAAGAGTCTTAATTGGTGTGGTTTCACCTTGTGGAAAGTCTCTGTAGCTTGTGATTGGGGCAGAGACACGAGATGGGAGAAACCGAAATGTCTGGACTGCTCCACAATTGCTTGTCGCAGGGATATCGTGGAAAGCTCTCCAATGAGGCTCATGTACCGAGCAGGTTAGTAAAGTCAAAAAATTAAGCATAGCTTGAGTCCATGTGCGTAGTAAAACATCCTTAAAAAAACAAGGAAACACTAGACCAAACAAGCAAACAAACAAATAAAAGAGTAAACATATCAACAAATAAGATAAAAGGTAGGGAAATATTCCTCTTAACAGTCTCCAGTTGCCTTAACATTTCGCTGTGTAGGCTTCGTCAGAAGTTAGGGGTTAGGATAAGGGGTTTTAGCAGGAGTGCACCCGGGTGATTGCCGTTTTAGTGTTGAATATCTTTTGACAGGAAGGTGGCAGAGGGATGGGAAGCAGGTGTACCCCCCCCCAAAATGGACCAGCAGCTTTCCAACGGCGCCATGCTCAAGTGCGACCTACCCTTCCGGAGATGTGGAGTTGGGCAGCACAAGTGCCGCATTCCACCTGTGCTGCAACGTGTATCAGCTTTCCAGAGCTAAATGTTAAGTGTGCGGGGTGCAAATCCCTTCAGCGGCCACGGGAGGGCAAGCGGGCCCCTCACCCGCATCACATGTGCCACCTCATCACATGTGCTGCTGCGCGTAGCCGCTGGGTGCAGTGCCCCTTGGCAGCCACAGGAGGGGGCAAAGACAGACGAGGCAGCGTGTATGCTGCAGCCTGTGGCCTCAGATCTTGAGCATCACAAGTGCTGCCCCATTACGTGTGCTGCGTGGCCCAGCCTTAGACCCGCAGTATCACAGGTGCTGCCTCAGCAAACATGCTGCAGCCTGCCTGTGTCTCACCTACTTAGGCTGTGGCGGCTGTGCCTCTTTCCATCTACACTCCCAGATTTCCATCTATTCAATGCAGACTACCTCCTGAAGTTCAGAGCCAATTCTGAGGCACTTCCTGTGTGACCAGAGGCACAAAGATTGACCCGTGCCATCGGGGGGACGCCAGCTTCCGGTCAGAAGCGGTTGCATGTCTCTAGTCCATTGTATGGCTGAGCAGGGCCCAGAAATGTTACCTGACAAGGCCCTATGTATTTTTACATTGTCATCTCCTGACCTTTCCAGTTTAAACAGCCGTAACTTGGGAATGCAGAGGGCCACCTGCAGGGTGCCAACTGTTCCCAAAAGATATTGAAAAGCCCTATCACATATATCAGAATAAGACCCGTAGCTGATTGTTTTGTGTTGAGGAATAAGGGGTAATCACCTGTGCAGCAGCACATAGCGGCTTTCCACAGTCGAATGCTAATATAAGTGTGCTGGGTGCAAATCCCCTCAGCAGCCACGGAAGGGCAGGTGTGGCCCCCTCACACGCATCGCCTCATCACATGTGCTGCTGCGCGTAGCGGCTTTCCACAGCCAAATCCCATGTGTGGCGCTGGGTGCAGCTACCCTGGGCGGCCACATGGTTAGGGTCCCCATCATGTGTGAGCCGTGGCCCAGCCTCAGATCCGCAGCATCACAGGTGTAGATGTTCTTCAGCCTGCCTGTGGCTGTGTCCCAATTCAGGGTCTGCACAAGTACCCGCCCTTTGCGGTCTCACCGAAGGAGTGTACTTCGGTGTGCCACGCAGGCCGCGTCAAATTTTGTTAAATGGGACATTCTACCCTTCGATGCATTTCCTGGCTGCATCACCAGATGTTCCCACAACTACCTGACGTCACTATTTATGCAGCCCAGGTCCGTGAAAGTGACAAGAATAAAGTTTGACTGTCAGATCTGTTTGAGCTCCAAGAATTCTTGATTTCCTTTTTAATTCTCCTGCTTGTGGAGGAAGAAGAGAAGCGGCTCTGGTTTATCTCCGGCTGAGAGGACCGTGGAGAGGGAAACCTGTTATTGAACCCACAATAATGTTATCAATATTGTCATTATTAGCTAGCTAACAGTTTAGGGCCATTGACATACCGATACATTAAGTTAATGCTGACATATAAACTGCTGATCGCCACATATGGTTTTATATTAATTTAAAGGCGTTATTCCTATTTAATAATGCCTTTAACAGCTCTCTGCAGCCTCATGTCCTCCTTCATCCTCCTCCTCCTCTTCCTCCTCTCTGTTTGCTCCCTAAAACACAATGAAATGTAAAAGGCATTTTTGTGTTATGTCAACAGATAAAAGGGTCCTAATACAGAAAAAATATATATATATAATCATCATAAGGATAATCATGAACTTAGCTCTTTATTCAAACCTTTAACTAGACTTTACAGTGTTACAGTCTGGAAATAAAGCAGGGATCACAGCCTGATTGAAATCTGTTCATCTTGGTCCATTTATGTAAAACGAGTCTCTAACATCTCCACAGTCACAATAAGATATAAAATATAAGTCAGCCTCTGAACGTCTAACATTTGAAAGTGAAGCTTTTAAGGTTTTACTTCCAAAGGCATCAAGCTGAGCATTAACAACGTATTTTACCTTGAAGTTTAACATATCTGCCGTTGGATGTTCAAAGGACTAAAAACCGAGTATAGACCCAATACTTACATTTAAATACGAGATCTGCGCCACTTGAGGTTATTTATTTATTTCTTCTCTTTGGGTGCGCAATGAATCTTGGGATATGTGAGACCACGAAGGGTAGTAGCGGTGCACACTCCAAAAACAGGTAAAAGCAGGGCGCATTTGTGGCGTGCATTATGAGAACACTTTGAATTGGGACACCCTTTGCGCGACGTAATTGCACTTCAAATGCATTATTTATAATAGACTATTCATTCCTCCTTATCCTGTTTTATGAATTGTATAACTGTATACATTGTTGTTTTATGTCAATTATTCCCTTTCTCCATGAAAAAAAACATTATGTTTTTGCTAACATCTCTCATACTATACATGTCACTCTATTAAGTCCTGCTGTTACCTTAAAAGGGGACAACTGGAGCTTTAACATGACACCACATTTGGGGGGCATTTGGCCTTGCCAACTTGCTTGTGCATGTCTTTTCAAAATGGCTGCCATCCCAGAAAGCACATTTTATGGAAAAAAAGAAAGGTATGCATGATATTCATAATTGAAAAAAAAGTTATTTTTCAATTGTTTTAAAAGCAATGAAATGCAGTCTTTACAAAAAATTAACTATGTAAAAATACACTTCCATGTTCTTGTCCCATGCATGAGAGGCACTCCTCTGATACACCGCGAAATCTCAGAGGTGGGGTAACATTACCAGTGTTTTGGGCCATAGTGATGCCAGTTCATTGCAAAAGACCGACTGGCAGTTCACAATCGGAGAAGATCATGCAAGGAATATACCTCCATCCGAGACCATTATTTATCATGTTATAACATAAGTTTCACATTATTTCATGATCACTATCACGTTATAAAGTGATACTGATCAGTTTTATATTTTTTCTGGTGTGGCAGCTTTGTTACTCATGCCATGTATCCAGGAGCGAGGAAACTCAGCTGTATGCCAATGCAGTGAGGATGGGCATGCAAGAGCCTATGAATGACTAGAAAAAGAAAGATCAGTCCAAGTAATGTCTTCCTTCCTGAATAGAAGAACACTAAGGTGAACTTAAAAATAACATTTCCATCAACTATTTACCAGCAAATTACTTACATGAAGCTGTATGCCTATTTTTGTAGTGGAGACCAATACTTGTGGATGTTCCCACAAAAGAAATAACCAATTCTTACATTTGACAAACTTGAGAAGATATTTTTGCAGTGGTTTCACACATACCGGCCTGGACGCTTAATTCGGACTTTGAAAAGTCCCTTTAAGCTTAGTTCAATAGACATCAGAAAAGTCTAAATAGTTTCATTTATAAGCCTACACTTGAAACATCGTGGTAATGAAACCCAGTGGATGAGTCTCACTCGAACAACAAACATTTTCCCTGTAAATTGCTGAAAATACTGTGTGAAGATGACAAAGGACCAAATCAGGGCAATTTGTCTTTAACATCTTTATTCATCTTTTTTCATTATTTTTATTTGTATTGAAATTCATACTCTGTCTTCTGGACCTCTTCTTTTTTTTTTTTTTTTTTTTGTAACGGCTTCTGTCGTCTAACTCATCTAAACAAAATCACCAAAAATGATTTCATGTTGTACAATCCACCTGGCGGACATTCCTATTGGCTTCACCAGGGTGCCAAACGACATCTGTGGTCCAACACTGTGCGAGGAAGTTCCATTTTAACCCAGCTTCTACTGCACGCTTTAAGAACACACTTGAGTACTTGTTCGGCTGATATTTGGAAAAGCTGCATGGATTTAAAATGAGTGCTTTCCCCCGTCAGATACTTCAATGAAGTACAAATGCTCAAGTGTCTACTTAACACTAATACAGTCAAATACATAAGACATTGTCACTGTAATACCACTAGTGAAAAGTGGACTCAAGATGAATAGTTAGATTACAAGATTTTCCCTTATGACTTGCTTTGCATTTTTTTTTAGCCAAGACCGACTCAATAATTCATAATTTCTGTTAATAAGAATCTGGGTTTCCTGAAAAGCATCTTCACATATACAACTTTTTCTTAATGGCTCACAATTCAACGGAGATTATATTTGCACTAGGACGCTTCGGGGAAAGCCAGACCAAAACACAGATTTATGGGTAAAAAGAACTTCCTCATAAAAGTCAACCTACAAGGAGAATAACAGAAAGGAGAACATGCTGTCAGCCACCTGTTCCAAACTGCTTTATTCTGATTGGCCATGACAATATTGTCTCCTTACGTTTCCCCCTGCAAACAGGACTGAATGGACACCTCAGGTTACTGTACCCAGTAGAGACACAAAATGCCTCATCCTCAAAACATGAAGAAGGAAAAAAAACAAAAAAGAAAAAAAAAAAAGAGGAGGAGAGGCTATTTGAAAACCTGATTTGGATATGGACACTTGATCTGATGCTGGACAAACCAAGTTGTTCCGGCAGAGAGAGGCAGTGGCATTGTTCCAGACCAAATACTCCCCTGTAACACGATAGTTCGCTACACCACACAAATCCAAATTGAATTTAAGGATGAAGCTGAACGAAAAACATACAAATGACGATAACTGAGTTTTGTAAGGTTCAAAAAGCTCTGACCTTCCCTCGATAATATTTTTCTTGCTCAACTTGATGTGTGATTGGGAAACTCACACCTCTGTTATAATAAGCTGGACAAAAGATAAACATGGACTTCCACATAAATTGGGAAAATAATTTCATATCCATGATTACACCTGTCCATGTCTGTTAAGATCACTTCAAACACAAGTGTGCAGGGAGGGTGGGGTCTGTATTTGGTTTGGAACGGAGCCGCTGCAGATACAAATAAGAACCCGCGTTTCTAACATGAGCAAGGTCTATGACGTCACAGGGAGCTTGTGACATCATAGGAGCAAATGTCAACGGGTTTGACTGACCGTGGTGACTCTACAGAGCAGTGGCAGAAACCCATCCAGTCCCCTGAAATGTTTGTCGCTCTCTGACCTCACTGTCTGGGAAACCCTCGACGTATTGGCTTTGTTTTTCCAAATTTGACAGCACACAAATCAACAAATGTGTGGAGTGATTTTTAAAGTTAATAAGATGACTTCTGACTATTGTTATCCTGGCATCACTCCTTGGTAGCTGCCTCAGTTCAAAGGGGACACGAGTGAGATCTGCATACTCAATAAATGTCAACAGTGTCATCTGAAATGCAATGATGAGCTAGCGCCCGCAGCAGGGCGGTGCTGGTATTACACCCGTCCCCCACCCCTGTTCCCAATGTCCCTCAGTTTACAAGAAACAAACAGGAAATAAAAAGATTAAAGAAACAAAAAGAAAAGAAAAAGAAATCCCCCCACCCCCCAACTGGGCCTGCCAGCACGCCACTGACTTCAATTGTGTCTGCATGAGTGTGTGTGCATGCGCGTGTGTGTGTAAGAATCAGTGTGTGCGCGGTCGTGGCCGCCAGAGTCTCTGAGAATATGTGAGGACTGGTGTGTGTTTGTGTGTGTGCGTGTTGAGGCTCCATGGGGGTGAGGGGGACTCCTAGTATTTCTTCCCCGGGACGAACTCCTTCGCTTCGGGATTCAAGATGCTCTTCCTCTGTGGGGAAAAGAAATTAAACAAAAAATAAATAAACTCAGCACGAATTCCTTCAAGTCTTTAATTCTTGTCCTTTCATTATTAATTTTTAAGTGAGTTTAGAAAAAAAAACATCTTGTGAAATCAGATCCTTCTGACTCACCGCCACTTCCTCCAGGTTGCTGTGGTGATCGTTGACGGACAGGCCGTTGAGCTGCTGCTGCAGCTGCCCCACCCCCTGGTTGTTGAGGTCACGCGAAGGGATGAACCAATCCTGGTCCTCCTCCTCCAGCATTTCCTGGAAGCAGCGCTCCAGGAACTCCTGCTCCAACAGCTCCTCTTCCACCTGGGAGATGACGAGGAGGAGAAAAATGAGTGGCATAAATGCTGGGGCTTCTCAGGAATATGGTATGACTATACATACACTAATACATGACTCATCCAGCCAAGAGAGCGAAAACAACTTGAACAGTCCAGATACGGACTGCTAAAAAGGGGGACTGACTATTGCAGTAAGATTGATTTGTTAAAAAAAATGACAGGCATATATATATATATATATATATATATATATATATATATATATATATATATATATATATATATATATATATATATATATATATATATATATGTGAAAAGATAAAGGAGGGTTAGGGAAAGCACAAAAAATGGTAGAGCTGAATTAACGGAGGCGCATCAGCAAAAGGTCGAGAAAAGGTGTGTGGGGGGGTTAAAGCACCAGTACCAAGACGGCCCAGCGTGCTGATCATAAACAGAAACAGCCCCAGTTCAATTCCATCTGGGAAACTTTAATACACATCATTTCCCCATCTCTGCTTCTCCTCATTTCATTGAAAATTTGGAAAATAATACGTTTTGACACAGTGCTGATGCTGGTCTGAACACCAGTTGTGTACTATGCAACCCACCTGTCTGTTATACTCCTCCTCATTCTCCATCCACATGTACTCGGCGAATGGGTTGGCGTCATTGCCCTCTCCTGCGTGCCCATTGGCCACTGGCTCCTTTCCCTCCTTGCCTGGAGCTCCTCCTCCCGGTGTCTTGGCCACCTCTGGACCGCTCATCTCAGCTGGCTCTGCAGGGCAAAGACAGTTACACAAGTTTAATAGTCAGAACACTGATCAAAAAGTAAAACAGGAAATTAGAACTTCATCTCGGTGAAGTGTACTGTACAAAATCAGACACAACTGGGCCCCCCCAAAAAACTTCCCACCACTCATACTTCACTTTTATTCTTGAAGCCAGGTTTGACTCGTGTATTTATTCACCCACAGCTGTGTTTAACTGGCTGTAAAACTTTCATTATCTCAACGGAATCAAGGCTCCAACATTTCAGGCCAAGATCCAAAATTGAACAAATTAGCAGAAACTCAATTACTTTCTAGCTACAGCTGGAAAACTTCATCCCACAGGCAAAAGTCTCAAAAATCGAAAAACTTAACATATCTCATGATCTGAATAAGGAGACTGCAAAACAGCAACAGCAGCTGGGACAAATCCTAGTCACCAAAAGCACCCTGTTGAATCTAAAAATGTTTGTAACTCCAAATGAGTCTGAAGGCTTAACAGAGTTGTTGACATTTTATCAATCAATAGTTATTCAGCTTGGTAGAGTGTGCTGCGGCAATGAAGCCACGCAGTGTTTATTATTAACCGAGAAAATACACCGGGCCAGACCGGCATCATGAAGATATACAACATTCACTCCGGCAAACAACGTTTAGAGTGTGAGATCATTTGCCAAATAAAAAGATCAATTCAAGCACAGTGTGGATTTTGGTGTGCGGAGCAAAATGACCAAGTCGAGTAAGATTTAAATCCAAGTCAAGGAAATGCAACAGTACAGCAAAGTAAAGATCAACTTAGAATTAGTAAAAAAAAAAAAAAAAAAAAAAAAAGGTAAATTGGTCAAAATGTGCATCATGTTGCAATACAGAGGCTGCAGGTGTAACTCACATCTGTCCAACTGCTTTTGGATAAATAGAGGAAACAGTCTGATACAGTGAAAGACAAAAACTCTTAAGAATCATTGTTTAGTTCAGCAAAATGCTTTGCTGTCATACTGGCTATAGTGCCACACACTTTAGGTGTTTAGTCAGGTGCCAATTGCTTACAGAGTCATTTTAGAGACTGCTTGTGTAATTTGGGGAAATTCTGTACTTTGTGCATGTTTCAGCTTGCACTCTCACAGCATGATTCATGACTGTCATCCAAAAGTCACTACTTTTTTACTGCTATCAGACCAGCAACAATTATCTGATTAGTTGTCAACTGTTATCACCAACTATTTTAATAATAAATGAAGTCAGTTTGAGTAAACAAAAAAAAGAAGATTCTAGTTGAAATTCTCCAGCTTCTTAAATCTGAAAACTCTAGTTTCTTTACTCCTCTGTGACAGTAAACTGAATATTTACAGGTTGTGTACAAACTCTTGGTAAACACTGATCAACATTTTACAGACAAAAGACTATTGTATTTAACATGGAAATCATAAAAAAATCTTAAAACAATAAAAACACGCGAGTTGCAGCAGTGAGTACAAAGAGGCTAGTGTTTTAAAAATCGATACTTATCAATTCTGATTATTTAAAGCAGTTTCTAATTTTATGTAGCATTGAAACTACAGTACCAGCTGCTCTCCAGGTGCCCAGTATTCTGCTGTTCATGACTACTAGCCATATGGAAAAAGATTGCATCTCGTCATATTATAGCCTTGTTTTCCTTATCTTTTAAATAATATGTACAATATATCACCCCAACGATGAGTCTTCTTTCCTGTGGTATTGAAAATGGTAATTTATTTATCAATTTATTGTATCAAAGTAGAAATTACAACATTAAGAGACAGACTCATCTTTCAGCTTCGTGTATGGCACTTCAGACTAATTGCACTTCTTCTGCAATCATTGCATTGTGCCGCACATCAAAATCTTATCCAATACCATCACGACTACCATATCACAGGTAGAGTACATTAAATTAGTAACCATACTGGATTGTTTGTGCATCCCTACTTCAGCGACAGACACAGGACTCCTGCTCGTATGATAAATGCCCACTATAATGACATAATCCTCAGACTGCCAGCCAGCTCCGACAGACTTGTCATGACTCAACTGCGGCCTCGCAGCGGGGAGAGAAAAAAAAAAGGGAAAACGATGATCTCAACCAAGCCGTGCACACAGCCTCAGGGTCAGCCTGATGCAGACGCACCATTGCAATGTTTGACTTGTTTCCCTCAAATTCCCAGCAGCTTCACTTGCCTGATTTCAAAATCCAGGACATAATGACTGACGCCTATACCTGCTGTTTATGTCCCGGCCAATGTAACAAACATGTGCAAGTCAAGCTCGGCTTGCTCTTCACTGTACCCTGTGACGAGAGGGACACCATGTCCTTCAAAAGAGTTCAAATAAACATGTATAATCTAAGTAGGTTAGTAGACATACAGGAGGTGTGTCTGACTGACTCACAGTTGTCAGAGTTTCGGTCTATCTGTAGCGAATGACAAAGCTGAAATGATTTACTTGACATGCATGCTTTGAAAGCAAACAATCAGGCAGGAGAGAGTAAGAAAGAACATGTTGCAAGGGAATACGTCAGGCCTACATTTAATTCTGCACTAGTGAGCAAAGTGCCAGCGTGTCCAACGTGTCTGAAGCCTGCATGTGTGACTGTGCCAGTGTTCAATTTCATTTTTTACTGGAGCCTATAAAGTGTTATGAAACTACACATCAACACTGAAGATCTGTTGCTTTTGATTCCACACATCAGGCATGGAATGAAGAAAAAACAAGCAGACAAAAACAAAGTTAACCCAAGATTAGAGTGCATTGGGGTTAAAGCTAAATTGACTGCTGAGAGTCATTTATGAAGGGAATAAAAAGAAAGGAAAAAAAAGAAAATTTCTGGTTCCAGCTTCTCAGATGTCAGGATTTATTGTTTTTTTTCTGTTTGATATCAGTTGGAATTGAATATCAACATGTTGTGTCCAAAAGAAGCAACATAATGACACTGCCAGACTTTTTAAAAAGGTTTTTACAAAAGAAGTGTTAGAATGAGAAACAATTAATTAATTGATAAGAAAAATATTAGTTAGCTGCATCCTTCTTAAACAGATTTCTTCAGAGCAGGAAAATCATGAAGATAAAAGGAATCATCAGAATATGAGCCATAAAAATCAATTCTAACAGTTGTTGAGCATCACTGTCTACTCTGGCAACATAGTGCACAGCGGTTGACCCAGCATGAATAAACAGCAGGGGAGACAGCATGCACTGTGCCTTTATGTACAGCATGTAGCACTTAACATGTTCATGTTGCATAACCATGTGTCGGTCGCCATGTAATATTTAGTTAGCGAGCGGGGCCTAGCATCCTCAATGCCTGCAAGCAGAGTGAGATTTGATCCGATTCAATGAGGGTGAAAGATGAACAGTGGAAAAGTCAAATGCTGTTCTGACACAGGAATATCTGTTTTTTTCTTTGTATTCCTGAGCTGTAGTTATGAGTCAAGCACACCAATTAGATCCTTCCAACCTTGATAAAGACATATAATGCCACTGAATTAAAAATCTATTGGAGATGCACTTCTAGTGAAAGAATGAGAAAAAACAAAGTTTTACCATCAAACACATTATTTTGCAACCATTTCTGATAATACATCAATACTTTAAGTAACTCAATATAAAGACAAATCTACACTGGTTCCAGCTGCTTTTGTTGAACTGTAAATTAAATATTTGGTAGTTCTGGGCTGTTAGTCAAACAAAAACACTTAAAAGCAACACTTAAAGCTCTGTAAAACTATGAAGGACTCTTATTTGACCATTTTCTGCCACATTATAGACTAAATTCTGAAGGTAATCAATCAGCCGTTTAAGCCGTTTTAAAAAAGTGCCAAACAATTGATGACACACCTAGCCCAACAGGAGAATGTGCCATTTATCTTGCTTTAATGTCTTTTGTACATTGAATATTTTTGGCGAAAAGGATTGCTGAACAAATAAAACAAGCACTCTTACAATGGTACTGTGTGCTCTGGGTGCACATTGGTTCACAGAGATTGGTCTTTTTAAGACAGTAAACATCTTATGAGTTACTGAATGATGAAAATACTTTTAGTGAAAGCACATAAACTAAAACTAATAATACCAATATCAAAATAATGAACATATTAGCTGACATGTCTGCATGTTGACTCATTCATGTTGAGTGTAAACCGATTTGTAAACTGCTGAAATTCCTGGATGATGACAAAAGTTTTAGTAGAAATACCACAATAAGACAGGGTTTGTAAAGGTCGTAATTTAGGCTCAGCACGTGAAATTGTTGTGCTGTAATGCCATGTGTCATTTCAGAAAGCCTAGATACTTTGTGTACCTGCATGTGGGGAAGAAAAAAAAATCCTATCTCGCCCACGGCTTCGACCTGCCGAGCGACAATAACTCGGGTAAAAACAAGATAGGCTTGTTTAACACCATCAGCTGAATATAAAGTGCTTTAAACATGCACAGAATACACCGCGACATAACAGATTATGTAATGTAACAGTTAAGAGTGCTGTATGTAATAGGGGCTGTGTCGTAGTCGCTTATAGCCTGCTAACGTCTTCAGTGAGCTAACAGGCTAAACCAGGTGCCCAGGCCTACCTGGAAAGTTGGTAAATGGATTGGACGGTTTTAGCCGAGGTAATGCTAAGTGGCTAGTTTACGGTGGCTAACAGGCTAGGTGGATAGACATAGCTGTGCTGTCAATGAGCGGGTGGGCCTAAGGTGAAAGCTATCCAAGCAACAAAGGGTAGAAGGCTGGGTGGCTAAAAACAGTTATTTTAATGGAAGTCGGGCGGTGCGTCTGCGTGAAATCCGCTTCGAAGCAAACTGTGGACCACAAGAAAAATACATAGCTGGCTAATATAACATGATAACCACGCGCTGAGGTCAAACTCCGCTCGCGATCGGATGCTTGAGGCCAAACAAAGTCGGATCTCCGTTATCAGCTAGCACGCTGCTACAGCATGGCAGCAGCGGCAGCATCCAGTGAAGCAGGTCAACAAAACAAGCCTCCACTTCGGGATTACAACAGCTTTACCAACACACACGACGAACCGTGAAAATTCAAGGTTGTAGAAGTTAAAATTACCTGGCATTGTGCTCTCGGTGTTCACTTCGAGGTGTGACGTTACACAACGTTATTGCAACTAACGGGCGAAGACTGCGTGTTCGTCGTTTCTCCAGTTGGGATTACTCTCTGCTGCGATGCAACGTAGCTCAAGTTAGCTAAATCTTGTTAGCCACCTTGCTAACGTTAGAAAGCTGGGCCGGTCACGTGGTCAGGTGCTGCATTCAAGTTCCTCAAGGAATATGGGAATTGCAATTAATTTTCACATGAACAAAACATGTGGCACATGTCTGTCACAAGTTGCCCACACCAAGATAACAATCTTGTTTTGTCCTAACCGCAACATGTTCCGTTTAACTTTTTATCAAAATTCTTCACATTTGTGTAGCTGGACAGACGGAAAGAAAGTTGCCACTCCTGTCATTTTAGCATGATAAATACATAAAACATTGAGTGATGTCAGCTTTAGATTTGCATGAACTGTAATTAGAACTTGCTTAATTTATTATTAAAGCTTTTGTTTTACACACACCAACTGTAACAGTGGATTACAGTAAATTACTTTGAACATCAGCTTCAATTATTTTATGTGTAGAATTTCAAACATTTGCAGTAAGATAATCTATACAGACTTTTGGAAAGAACTTATAAATACCACTGCTATTTTGATAATGATGTCAACCAGCTCTATTTCAGATGTCAGAGTTCATCTTGATATTGACAAATGTTGGCAAGCAACATTTTCAGAACATGCTGTTCACATGCCATGTGGATAAATATTAGTATTTAGACATGCACGAGGATGTCGAAAGCAAATGAAAACAAACTGACCAAAGTGTCGCCAGAAAGATTTGGTGCTTGTTTATTGTGTAGAAAATATTTGCAGTAATGCACAGAAACAGACGTGGTGCAGATATGCAAACAGCCGAGGTTAACAGATGATGGATCCAAGATTTAAAAGATCCAGCACTGATGCTGATTAAAAGCCACATTCTTTGGATAGTGGTTGGCTTTAAGGATTTTTTGTTCTTTTTACTTCATAACAAAATCCCAACACAATTACACACCACCAGGCTTGGTGCAGATTTGTACTTTAGTTATTATTGTTTATATTCTCTGATTAGAAATTAATTGGTCCATTAGATAATATAATTTGAATTACTGGCAGCAGCTGATGATATTGTGGTCCAGCAACGAACCAGTAATGATCATGTTGGTAACAATCATCTTAGAAAATAATTAATTATATTTTAATGCAAAAAAGCCGATGCGTTGTACTAACCCTAACCCATTATACTGTGAAGTGTTTCTAAAATTTTGTCAACCATTAATATCAATAAGGGACAGTAAACTAAACCTATTGTTCAAATTTAGTTGAATTAACACAAAAAAACCTGAACATTACTGCCTTCATGAAGGAATGATAAGCTGTATGACTGCTATTTTGGATTTACCTAGGTTTACCCAACAAGCAGACAGCTGAGTGTAGAAACTCTTTTTTTGTTTTTACAAGCCCTGAAGCTATTGGTGATAAAATATTTCAAGGGATACAATTAATATCCATTATTAATGAGACAGTAATTTTTACCTTGATTAATTGTTTTGTCTGTAAAACACTAGAAAACACTGCAAGAGTCCATCAAAATGTTCCTAAAGCTCAAGGTAACATCTTCAAGTTGCATTTTATGTCCAACCAACAGTGCAAAGCCCCAAACTACTGACCTTTCAATGGGACATATAAGAGAAAAAGCTGCACTATCCTCACATCTGACAGCTGGAGCCAGAATATAAGATTGTTTCTTGAAAGTAACTTACACAATAAACCAATAATCATAATTTCAGTGACAGATTTTCTTTTAAATCAACTAACCCCAACCCAAAATGGGTCGTAGGACAAAGGTGATGTTGGCGATATTTGAAATACGAAATCAATCAAGTCTTCCACACATATACTTATGTGTACAGGCTGCTCACGTACCTTTCCTTCTTTGTTATAACTTATTAGATAGCTTCACCTGTCACTCAAGTAGACAGGTTAACTTTCAAGGGCCATGAACCAACTACACTACACGTCAGAGTAACGCTGACAGCCGAAAGTCGGGGCTCAGAATGGGTACGTGAATGCAGCATGTGAACAAACATCCCTGAAGCTCCAGCACACCACCACCACCGCTACTCTCTTTACTCCCTCACAAACACTAATGCCCGCGTGGCTTCGGAAATAAAAGTATTTCAGACGATTAATAACATAAAATCAAAGTGATTACACCTTGATTAAGTGTTATGAGGGGCCATTAAATAACTGTAATGATGGTGAACAGTGTAAATCAGTGTGTAGATTACCCGAATATAGCCTACTATCACTTATCTGAGTAAAGAAACAAATCCAACATTTGCATAATTTCATGATCTTGACAGTGCTCCAGTGATAAAGTCGGTTACAATATAACTATTTCTAATGAAGGGTAAGATTTTAAAGCTGCTTTACGACCTTATATGATACTTTTCCCTTCTTTTAAGCCTGATATTTGTGGGCTGAAGCTATGCAACACGATAAGCAAAATGCTAACCGTGAAATGACTGCGGCTGCTTGATGTCGATGTGAAGCTACAAGCGGATCGTACACAGAACATAAGTTCAATGTTTTTTTGATGAACATAGTTGACAGTTAGCCTTTCTTGTCGCTTTTTTGCCGCTCTTCCCCTCTGCCTTCCTTTGTTTTGTGTAGCAGGTACAGCTTCTCCCTTTACTCCACCAAACACAACAGACTCACCAAACAACTTCAAGTGACCGCAGTCAGAAAGGGGGGAATCCGCAACCAGCTGTCGGGGGGGACGGCTCTTTTCCGGTCCCGAATATCAAAAGAAACCACCCAATACCGAAATTCCTCTAAGAAATCTCCAACACGCTAAATAAACACGTATCCCCTTTGTTAGTTAGCTTGCGTTAATGGCTAAAAACGGGTAAATCCACTGTTTCTTCGCCTAAACGTCGAGGGGGGAAAAGACGTTGTGTCGTGGTAGCGTTTGTCCAGCTGCACACTTCACTCATTGGTTGGAACCTACGTCACTCAACGCCTGGTAGGTATGCTATTGGTCCAGACGACCAAACGCCCCGCCCCGGCCCTCCATTCACGTAAGTAAACAAAATATAAACCGTTTTTCTTGGTGCCCCTTTTTTGTAATCAATATGACCGGTTAATATTTGACAACGTGGCTGTTTTGAGTAGGTCTGACCCTTCTGTAAGAGACGAGGCTCTACTTTTATGTTTGTTTAGGTTGTTGGGGCGAGAAAAGCAAGAGGATAAGAGGAAATGCTCGGCAGATAGAAGAAAGATCAAAACATTTGATATATGAGTGTGAGCAGTGGCGTGCAAATTCTTTTCCGGGGCAAGGAAATCTCCACCTTGTCCCTCATCCATCACCACTACATTCATGTCACCTTTAAGATGTTTTGGGCCCTGAAAAAGACATTCTAAAACACTAACAGCAAAGGTATTTCTGCAATCTTCAAATATGTTAACTATTGCAGTAGAAAGACAAATCGACGCTAAACTTAAGTTGCGCATCTCATGCACATTTTTTGCGCGTTTTTGTATTTTTTGGTTTTGACACAGAAAACGTATAACCACACTATTGTGTGTATGTGATCATTGCAAGCCAAAAGAAGTACATGGGTGTTGATCAAAACCTGATGAAACCAAAATACATTCACCGATAAGTAGGCTAACTATGACAAAATACAAATACATCATGACACTCCTGGCATAATGACATAATTGAATACTGGAAAGGAAGACCACTATAGACAACTGGCTGCTAGAATTGTCGTTCAGATTGAGCAATGACACAAATCTTTGTATAAAACAGAGTTGCTAATGGGGAATGGTAAAACATGATGATGAAAGACACTGAAACGTTGTAATTTATCCAGGAGAATGGCAGACAGACTGTACCACCACTCCACCATCCATTCTGTTCACACAGAGCTTCCAACTCACTTGCATCACGGTCTTTTATAGCCTCAGTGAATTTTGTCTATTTTTGATCAAAGCAAAAAAGCTCACCTTCACCTGTTTCCATTATGTCCAGAGGGCCAAGAATGTGTTTCAGTAATGACGCCTGCTTTGAATCAGGAACACCGTTTGTCCAAAATAAGAATATGACAGGGGAATGTATGTTGTGTATACATTTGACTCGCTGTATTTTATAATGAAAAGTGACAATTTTCAACCTACATGCAGAAATTGTACTTTATTGAAAACAGTAGTAATTTGTTCACTTCTTAATGAAGTCCTTCGAAGGTTGTGTTCTGAAAATGCCCATTAAAGGGACAATGTGTAACGACTTTATTAACTCAGATCAACGTCTTTGTTCATAAGCAAGTCCTCATTGGTGTACAATTACCTCTGCCAACAATCTGACTTATCCTCCTGAGCGAAGAATTACCTATCTGAATATACGTAGCACGGTCAAGCTCTACGGAGGCCGCCATGTCTTTCCGGTTTAAAAAAAACTATGGACTGCCGAGAGGGTCACAAAGCACTACGTGGTACTACGTAGTGAGGCTGAACGCGTTTTCGCTCAGCGCTAGCTTGACTGCAGAACTGAGAGGGAGCGCAGCGAAAGCGCTCGTCACTAACAATAACAACAACTAACTACATCTTTACCTCATTACTTGAATCAGTAGAAATACTTGACGCTGTTGGGAAAGAGTCCATATTTGAAAATGAGTTTCTTGTCCGTCAGGGCCACCGTAGCTTCCGGAACGTCTCCAACGTCTTCAGAACGGGAGGGGTGAGCAAAGGAGTGTTGCAATGTAGAACCTCACAGCTAGATGGCACTAAATACTTGATATATTACACACTGTCCCTTTAAAGGATGAGTTCATCCAAAAATGTAAATTCAGTCATGTTCTACCAACCCCCATGCCAATGGAAAGTCAGGTGAAGTTTAGTAGTCGACAAAGCATTCAGTTTAATTTAATTCAGAATACTTGTCCTTGGGGGGCAATTAAAAGCGTGTGGAGTAGTTGTACATAGACAGCATGGGGACTTGTTTTAAAACTGAAAAAACAACTGAAATAAAAAAAACATAGAATAGTACCATACAGCCTGGCTAGTGATATCCAAGTCTCCTGGCTTTGTCAGGATTTCATTTCCACTCCTGACCCCCCCCTTTTGCTTGTTCTTCAGGCTGGGCGCTCGCTAATGCTGTTAGGCTAGCAGCTACAGTAAATATTTCATCTTACAAAAGGGTGTAAATAACATCTTTTAAAATCCATTTATGCTGTATAAGCTGTATGAAGCTTTTTATGTTGTTTTATGTTGTTTCTTTAGGCTATAGAACAAGATGCTTTAGTTTTTTCAGAGAATGCTGCACCGTATTTTTGTCGTGCACTTCAGAACTTCGCTGCACCCAAATTTCGATCAGCATGGAGGTGAATAAAAAATGAGTGAATTTTCATTTTCCAGTGAATTCATCCTTTAATTTATTGGCAGCATCTACTCTGTATACATAAGAAGCCTGTTGGCCCTCCAACACATGCAATTGCAACACCTATTCAAATAACCCACGTCTTGTTTTTGTTATATTTTCAAAATGTAACACCAAAAAATCCTCATTCAGCCTCTGTCCAACGCACCTCATATTAACGGCACGTGATTCCAGCTTTCAACTGGATCAGCTGGCTGTCTTCTTAAAAGGAATCACCTCAGGCACTGTGACAATGGGCTAGAAAAGAGGATGCATTACCCTAACATCACAGTGGAGGGCGACTGTGACACACTGTGGTTGTTGGGCAGTATGGTGTGTCCACTGGCAGAAACATTATTATTATGTTGTCTGTGTAACTGAAGCTAAGGAAGTCAACTGGTCCAGCTCCCACTCTCATAAGCAGCCATGTTAAGGGACCTACTGCACCATGTCTGAACCTGCCACTCTACTTCTTCTCTGTAGTCCATCTTTGACTTCATGACTTTGAATGTCAGTCAGTGCAGGGCTAGGAATTTCTGCACCAACTGCCGTTCAAATGTCAGTAATAACCAGATAAACAGGGCTTTACAGTGCAACTATATTGGTCACATATGTGACTGTCAAATGCAACATTTTCCTTGGTTGCACCGGTGCACCTGGTATTCAACAGGTCAGGTTTAAACAATGTATACATTTTTTAATTTATTTTTTGGTTGTTTCTGAAATTTTCTTTCACATGTGAAATTATTTAAAATGATGAAAAACATCTGTCTGCACCTTTATTCATGTTTTCAACCACTTATGTAATTTGTTAAAATAAAATAAAATCAACATGTGTTATTGGGTTCACTAAATCATAACCTGGTTGCACCTCAATGGAAAAAAGTGCAGCTGGCATAAAAAGAAAACCTGGAGCCCTAGTTGATTTGAAGTTGAGTGTAACTTTTATCATCTTTAACTCCTTTTCTCACACCAAAGAGTTCACAGCATTCACACAAAAGTTCCAACAGAGCAGGGGGGGACAGGTTTTTCATGTTAAAGATCAGTCCTCAGCTCACAAAGATTACCTAATTAGGGCATTTGTGCATGCACTATCTCCCCAATAATGACAGGGTAATTCAAGGCCACATCTTGAAAGTTAAGTGCTGCATTTTCCTTGGGGTGTAAAGATATTCAAATATCGCTATATCAGCTAAAATTCATATATACATAGAGTATGTGCATAAATAAATATGGTGGATGTGACAAAGATACATATGTAATGGAGGAAGGAATGGAATGATATATCCATTAGGCCCCAATCCTAAGTATAAACCAACGCTTGGTCTTCATTTAGTTAACAAAGAAGCTCCACATCATTGTAGATCGACACTTCAACAGATTTCCAGCTTGCTACAGTATTTCTGGATTGTTTCACCTGGATGCAAGATGCATGGTCGTGCGCATGTGTTGAGAAAGAGATGGGGACATTAAATCAGTGCTCAAGAACGCCAGATGTTCCTCAGAGTGTCAGGTCAAATCAGTGTGTGTGAGTTTGTGTGTGTGTGTGTGTGTGTGTGTGTGTCTGCAGTCGATTTATCCTCAATGACCTGTGATACCTCTCCTTGAGAAACTCATAAAGGGTTCCTTGTGATCACACACACACCCTGGGCTTTATCTGTGATTGCTGCTCTGTTCAATCATGGCAAAGGAAGTTAGTGACATCTTTAGGAAAAGAGAAGTTTGATCTGAGACCCCTCATATTGCAGATTTAATATACAGCTCACACCTGCACGTTGTCAGGAATATCATGCAACTAGCTATCCTCAAACTCACCATTTAGGTGCATTCAAAAAGGAGGTACTTTACCTCTTTCCTTCTCCCCACTGCTGTTACATGATGTCCCCCTACCTCCCTCCTCTCCCTCCTCCAGCCAACCTCTGCCATAAATTTCTCCCTCTGTCTTTGCTATTGAATCATAAATCATAAATTCCCTTCCGGTACCCCTCTCTCTCCCTCCCCTTCCCTCTTTTTATTATTACACAATAGCCCAGACTTGATGTCAGAGGGCAGTCATGTTTAATGTGTGTGTGTGTGTGTGTGTGTATGTGTGTGAGTGTGTATCTTCTACCCCAGCCTTTCCTGTGGCCCTGGCTCCCCACCCCAGGCTTCGCCGGTGAGTTAGTCTAGTGCCGCTTGCACACACACATGCACACGAACGCACACTGGAACATAAGACACACCCTAACACGCACATGGAACAGGAAGTGGCACGTTAGCATGCGCTCAACAGTACAACATTGCCTTTATTATTTTCTGAACAAACTCAATACTCCTGCAGGCACAAGTGCTGCTAGTCCAAGGGCCTGTTCACACTCAGCACTGAGGGGCTGTGAACACCCCAGTGAGCTACAGGCCAAGAGTGTGTTCGATTTGAACAAGGACTTTGGTGAACATGGAAATATATTCCTGCTGCACATTTGTTCCAGAAATCCTACAGAAAACAAGGGGTCACATAGCATATGCAGATATTTCTACTTCACTCCTCCACTAATGGTTCCCCTGTGTGCATGTCCAGGTTCTGGGCCCCTTGTGTGTTTAATATGTTTGCTTGAAAAATGGTGCAAAAAGTCATGTAGTACTTTTGCCAGATGATTTATTTGTAGGCACGGCTACATGATTATTACCACTGTCTGACCTACATTACAAATGTAAGTGGATCTGCGAATTTTTGACCATTATTCACCTTGAAGAAAGAAAAGGGAAGGATAACATTTTGTGTTATGTGATTGATTATGGCTGTTTGAAAGGCCAAAAGATTACAAATCTCTGCCGTCAAGCTCCTTCTTGACATTAGAAACAGCAGCTGACAAAACAAACTCAGCCATAGGTTCACTGGAATCAGTGAGTTCCTTAATGTCTTTTAATCTATGTCGACTTAAAACTCCACATGCCAATGAACACCTTGTGATATGGTCAAAAGTTTCACAACAAACAAGTAGTTGTCCTTGAGCTGTTTTGTCACAAAATACGTCTGAAACTAACATCCATTGTGGTATTTAGGCTGACGATGCCTGCGGCAGTGCAAGTAGTACACCATGAAAATTCAGAGGTACATCAATGCCAAGATTAAAAAGATGACATCAAATATTTCAAAAGTATTTCAAATATGTCAACAATATGAAAAACACAGTTATAAACTGCATGACAGAGAACACTGACATAAAAAGTTATAAAACTATGGATAAACCAAAAAGGATTAACCAGATAAATCTTAACACAACTGTGTCATATTTTTCTGTAAAAGTAAGTTCCATTATTATTTTTTTTAGAAATAATCTTAGTTATAAGAATACTGATATTATTCTTTCTATTAAATATTAAGATAAAGCCAATTAAGATCAATTTAGCAACAGGAAACAGCTAGCCTGGCTCTAAAAAGAAAATCTGACAACCAGCACGTCCCCTAAAGCTGACTAATTACCTGTTATATCTATTATTTCTTGTTAAGGAATGGTTTGACCTTTTGGGAAATGCGCTCAGTTGTTTTCTTGACGAGGTATATGAGAATATTGATTCCACTCTCATTTCCAAAGGTAAATATGGCCATCGGGTTAGGGTAGTAGTATATTTCCCAAAATGTCCAACTGTTGCTTAAGATGCACTAACATACATGTTTGTTGTGGTTGACAGTATGTAAAGCCAAGGCTATAAACAAAGTGTAGTATATGGCCTTATAAAACTGATGCTATCTGAAGGGGAAGTAAAAGGTTCTCACTCTGACAGCGGATGAGATTTTGGTCTATTTAGAGGACCTGGAGGAAGAACGGTCTGTGTGTGTGTGTGTGTGTGTGTGTGTGTGTGTGTGTGTGTGTGTGTTCCATGTACACTTGCATGTGTATGTTATGGGTGTGTTTCCATCGCTCGAGGACTTCCAGGGTCCCTGAAATAATGCGGGATTCATGAGAGGAATGCCACTCGGGGGTTCCTTCCTGTCACTTGACTCCATCACTTCCTGCGTTGGGCTTCCTGTGTCCTCCAAGAAGAAGGGTGAGGCTGTGCTCAGACGAAGACTTATGATCCTTTTCATAATTCTGTGTCCCAGAGGTGATGGAGGAGCTTGACCTCGGCCTCCCTGGTGTTTTTAAGTAGGTCTAATGGAGGTGTGATTGCTAGACAAAGGTGTCAAGCAAATGCCCAAAACTATGAAAACACCAGATTTGATAGCAAAGCTGTTAAAATTCTGCCACACTACAACTAATGTTAGTCATTAGAAAATTAACTGGAGCAAATGACTGCAGGTAAGAGATCAAATAAAATGGATTCTACACAGAGACAAACAAGAGAGCAGCCTATAAAAGAGAGAAAGGACAGATGTAGAAGAACAATAAAAGGCAATAACGGGAAAGAAAGAAGGAGGAAGAAAGAGGTGATGGCAGGATACATATGGGGCCTCTTGGTTTTTGGGCAGCGAGGGGAGACATGCCAGGTAATGGCTTCCAGACACACACACACACACATACACACACACACACACAGACTGAGACTAGCTGGCCCCACTCTCATTGGCAGAGGAAGTCAGACCCTCTTGAGTATGTGAAAGAAAGGCCTCTGGTATATACACACACATCCACATACACTCAGTCTCCTTGTCAGATTTCTAAATCGAATTAGGGTGCATGAGTGTGTGTGTGTGTGTGTGTGTGTGCGTGTGCGTGTGCGTGTGTGTGTGTGTGTGCGCGTGTGTGTGTGTGTGTGTGAAACCACTGGGGGTTAATGTATGCTTTTAATCACAGCTCTAGTGGGGAGAAATTAGATCCCTGCAGCAGTGATGTGAACCTCTGCAGATACAAGTCTACAGCCTCACAGCATACAAAAAGACAGATAGCATACTGACAACAGCGCGTCAAGTGTATTTATAAACATTCTAGTTAAAAATTACATTTTCAAAATAGAAACAGTTTGACATTTTCAAAAGTGTGCTTATTTTCTTTTCCAAGATTCGGATGAAAAGATTGAGACCACTCATGTCTGTAGGATAAATGGGAAGCTACATTGAGTAGCCTGTTAGCTTATTAGTGCAAAAAAACAGCTGGCCTCTCTCTGACCAAAGGCAACAAATTAGGGTGTACTCTGGGCCAAGATCCATCCTCCATCCGAGTCTTGTGGAAATCCGTTCAGGAGTTTTTGTATAATCCTGCTGAGAAAACTTACCAAGGGTAAAAGCGTAACCTCCTTGGCAGAGGTAAAGGTGGAGCAGTGGAATTAAGTTTATCATTTGTTTGAGGCTGACTGAACACACCTGGCTGTTTCCTCCTTTTCTCCGCAAAAGTTAGAAAGTTGGAAGTAATGTTATGAAAAGGTTAAGGGGGCAGCTAGAGCAACAAGGAAAGGAAAGTAGCAAAGGCAAAGAGGAGACAAAGAAAAACATTAAAAGAAAGAAGCAACATGTGAAGAGAGATGAAGAGAAGATGAAACGAGGAAGACAGGAAGAGATAATTAAACAGAGGAAGGATACATATGGAGGAGTGGGAGGGGAAAGAGAGGGCAAGATGACTTAACCGGGATACACTGCCTGCTCTGGAATACTCCACCCTCAGTCTCAATACACTCTGCAATTACCCAGTGAGGTAAATCCCCCAGCATTCCCCACTATGCGCTATCACAGCCCTCCCACTCCTGCAACTTGTGTGTGTGTGTGTGTCACTACTTTCCTCTGACATTCCTGTGCAGAACGGAGAGGCAGTGAGCTCTGCTGCAGAGAGACAGACGTACTATCCAACTCAGAACCTCATTAGGAAAAGCTGCGATTTACTCAGAAGAAGAAGAAGAAGAAGAGGGTGCAGCTCTTTCTCCTTCCATCACATCTCATTGTGAACTTTTCTGATTAGGGAATTCCAATTTTGGGAAATCTGAATATCAGCTGGGAAGTCACACATCTTTAACAGCGGATTTCTAGAAAAGCATCCTCTTGTGGCCACTGTTTCCTCCTGTTCTTCCTCTGCAATTCCCTCCCTGGAGGCGGATTCTAAACTTTGGACTGCTGAATTTTGAGTTTGGGAATGCTTTTGGAGAGAAGGACAAGGACATAGTGTTGCAACAGCAAACAAAGAGGTGAGTTGACATTGAAAGGCGAAGACCGTACTTGGCAAAATGATCTGTCAAATTTCATGTAACGTTTTGGCTTCATGTTTGTAGTTGTTTGCATTAAAGGTGCACTGTGTATTTTTTGGGAACTATATTTAGAAATTAATTTTCCTAATTTATTATGTCTAAACAAACAAGATAAACAAACTCCTTATGTTTTCATAACTGACTAAACTGAATGAACAAACTGACCTAAAAGGACAACACAATATCTTTACTCAAAGTTTCTACTATATGAGGTGGACCCTGCCTCCTTTCTAGCTCCAAACACTGTTCTGCAGACCTTATTTGAAGCTAGACATCTTATATGCATCACATTTTCACATTTTCTGTGGCAATGTTGTATGTATCGTCCCTGTTAAATAAACATTAAAATAAAATAAATATTTTCCCCTGAGAACAGCTTGTTTTTACAGTTATGGAAAAGATATTTCTTCTGGTTTTGTATTAATATTAATATTAATATTGTTACATTAAAATTCTGAGTTTGAATCTCTTCTCCAAAACTTCGTAGCGCCCCTTTAATGTTCTGTTAATGAGAAAGAGCTGCATGATAATAAGCACTTCAAAAACCTGTCGGGCCAGTAAGTCTACCAGTAATATTTACAAAGTTGCTCCATACTTCAAAGTGAGAGCTTGATCTCTAATGGTGCATATAAGTGGTGCGTGCTGCACAATGTGCGCCGAATGTGAAGTCTCAGGGGAGTTAGAGTTGCTTGTTCTGCTGATCCCCTGTAAGATCTTTGTCGTGTGTCTGAGAATGAGGGAGAGAAAAAAAGGACAGATGGGCAAAGGGGGAGTAAATCATCCACTGCACATTGAGTTGAAAGAGATGACTGGATGAGAGGGCATAAAGAAGAGAAAGGAAAAAGTATCTGCAGTTTCATCCTGTCTCTGGTTTTATCATCAAATAGTAAGGACAGTTGCTGGGTAAGAATGCCGATGATACACACACGCAGGCACACAAAATGTTGCGCAAGGATGTGGCATGCATGTACTTTATGCATGTATGCAAAGAAAGGATGTCGAACTAACTTATGCCAGTGCATTTGCTCACAGAAAGAGATTTAAACAAACACATCTTTGTTTCATTGCACTCATCTGTTTAGTTTGCTCCTGGCTCGGATGGCGGAGCGGCCCAGTGCTGAAACACAATGCACACAAACACACACATGTCAGTGAAAACAAAACACACATGCACAAAAAGTAAATGCATGTGCTGAAGGACCTACAGGCAACTTTGGGGCCACTCACTAATCATGACACTGAGAATAAAACAAATGAAATGTACACTCTACTCTGACATTTCATGCACACACATCTTTCCATTCTCTCAACTTCCACTGTTTATTTTTCCTTGCACATCTGTGCTGTTTGATTATAAATGTGTAAGAGTAATTTGAGTTGCATGTTTTCTTGTTTGTTTAACCGAGACAAATAGTTGGCTCATATTATTGTCATATACCATTAACATATATAGTATTTGACTGACATTCCCATTCTTTAACTTACACTTGAGAGCTTCTCTATGCAACCAGCACTGCAACCAGTCATTGGTATAGCAGCTGGGAACTGTAAGTTCAAGTGCGTGATGGGTGCTGTGAAAGACATTTGGGGTGTTTCGCCTTCACTTCACTCTCCTTGGGTGATGAATATCTTGAGCAACATGACTCCCTATTTTCTACCTTGTATATTACATGTATTACGTTCTACTTGATGTACCGATACCAATGGAACAAAATGACAATAAGTCATTAATGTCCTTTGATTTACAGCTCACTAGAATAGATAATTTTGTTTATTACTATTTATCATACAAGGAATCATGAAAGAAAATAGGAGTGATTCTTTGAATACAGAACTGGTCACAACCTCTCCATCTCCATCTCCAATTTTATTTTACAATTGGTCTTAATTTTATTGTACATACCACAGAAATCCCACATTTTGTTGAAGGCAATAGTGCATTTCGCCTCTTAACAGGGAACGCTACTTCCAATTTCCAACATCATCAAACTACTATTGGAGGTGTAAAGCTGCACTTATTTACAATTTTACGAGCAGAAAATGATCACCAGACTCTGCGGTTAACTTTAGCTCTATGTGACGTTTAAGTGCCTTTTAACTAATTGTTTTGATTTATGACCCATGACCAAACTTTTGTTCTGGTTCACTCTCATCAACCTCACTTCCAGCTGAGGCAGGCAGCCATTTTTAGCTTAAAAAAGCCATGATGAACCCATTGTGCGCCACCTGTCTAGCCCAAGCAGCAGATGGACAAAGCTAACAAAAGCAAACAAGCTAATGAACATTGTGGAGCATTTAGCAGCTACAGAGTCAGGTGTTTCCCCCAGGAGTTGGTGGAGAACAAAAACAGAGCTAAACGAGAATGAATATTATACGTGTGTTCATCACAGATTAAATGCTTACGTTACTTCTACTTGAAGGATGTTTGAATAGGCAACTGTGTGTTAACTTTATGATATAATACGTCAATATTATGTTTATAGCTTGTTGTGCTGCTCCCATGAGGCCAAAAATAAAATAATGCAAGTTCACCCATAAAAAACAGTTGCTTAGAAATGTCAAAACTCTTCTTACTATGTCAAAACTCTTGTTATTATTATTATTTTATTTTGACCTCTTTTCTGCACAATTCACAAGTGATAATGTGTTTTTTATTCTGTAAGATCCAATTGTATACCTCCATTTGAATTGCAACACCTCATCACACAGGAAGTCCTGAAAATCACACTGATGGCAGAGGATATTGGAAGCAAATTAATGATTCTATATGCATAATACTGGTGTTGGTGTGTCCCTCTGCAGATCCTGGCTCCTGTAAAGATGGCTGACGTGGTGCAGCCAGACCCCAACAGCCTGCAGATACCCGGTGAGACACGCACACATTTTGTACACATGCTTCATTGCTATGGCAACCTGGGCAAAATGACTCACTCTTCCCTCTTTATCTTTCGGAGCGTGAACATGCTGGCCTTTCCATCTCCCTCTCCCACTTGGGAATATTACTCACATCAGATTCCAGTGACATTCCAGTAATTCCAGTTCATTATAAATATCCAACCTCACATCTCGAGAGCTTCAGGTTAAGTGGGTTCACGCCCTATCTCACTCATCTCTGCAGGGGAAAATGAGGGTTTTTTGCATGAGTTCATGTACGTTAGTATCAGCACTTGTCGACAGGCTAATGATGCCTCTTTCCTATTGATAAGAGAGGTTTCCAATGGCTGCTTATCGCCTCAAGCCTACAGGATTTTTTTGGCTATTCTTTTCATTTTTCACTGGAGCACGTGTGACACTTTTCCAACCCTCAAACATTTTAATTATGAGATATTAATTGTCACTACTGCATAGTGTTTCACTTCTCTTTCTCCTCTCCATAAATCCCCAGATGATATATCAGCCGCTTCATCAGTCCCTTCTTCGCCTGCAACAGCTCGAAATGACTGCAGCATCACACCCCTCACACCGTCACCCTCACCGGTAACTACACACACATACACGCACACACACACACACACACACGCACACACACCGCAGACATTCTTACACACCCTTTCCTCTTTCTACTTATTTTCTTTATATAGAGCTCTTAAACATGATGTTTAAACCCACATCCAGTTCTCACTGTAATTAGTGGTTTATAATAACACTTACACACAGTTTAAAGTGAAGTGTAGGCTCAAAGCAAGTGCCCGATAAAGAATTACAGTTGGTGGTCAAGAAATATATGCACTTTGGCGCTAGCGCTTACAAGTGGGCTACTAAAGGAGGAAAAACAGTGTCTGGTGACACGATTCACTGTGTGGTTATGATGCTTATATAGCAGCACTAAACAGCTGAGGATAAGTGGAGTATCAGGTTTGATGATATTTAGTCATAAAGTAATAGACTGTAATTGTGACCTGATGAAAAGTTAACATATTAATTCAAATTGTACTCAGTACCCAATTATAATTTTAAAAGTCACCAAGTAGATTGCGAAGTGTAGTGAATTCTTAAGTATGAGTAAAATTATGGACTAAGAAGCACAAGTACCCAAAAAATTGCTTAATGGCGGAGAGCGTAGAAGTTGTAATTAGTTACTAGCACCCTTTAGGAAAATGTACTTTCCAGTGATACTTCAGGTCTTTAATGTGGGTTTGTAAGGTACTTATCCTTGGTCAGTGTTTCACCTGTGGCAGATGACCATCAGCTGTGTGGAAAAACACCAGCAGGGAAGCAGAGCATTATACTGCTAATCAGGACTGACAGCAAGACATATTCTAGCCACCTAAAAGAAGACATGCCTTAAAATATATACATCCATTTAAGTGTACGCTAGATATTTAACAATTTCATGAATTATTAATTAATTTTGCTGTTGTTGCTAGTTGAGGAGGATCGATTAACAAAACAGTTCCCAATTAATATTCTGTCAAATGACTCATTTTATCAGTTTAAACAGTACCTTTATAAATTAATGGTTATTTCAGTTTATAACAAAACACGATATTTTACAAACTCCTCACATGTTTTGTGCGTAGGCTTAGGGTTAGTCTTCAAGTCTAAAGTAAGTAGATACATTTGATGAAATAAAAAGTACAATACTTCTCTCTAAGATGAAGTGGAGTGTAAGTACAAAGTGGCATTAAAAGAAAGTACAAGCTCCTGAAAGTCATGGCATTCATTCTAACAGTAACAAGGATCACCACAGTTAGGAGGCTTCCTCCTGTGGGCCTCAGAGCCACACAGCCAGCTTGGCTAATAAAACACACGAAGGTGTTGAAAAAAGATGAATGAGCACAGAGGTGATTGTGAGGAGTTGTTATCCTATCAGTGTCACGCACAAATCTGCCTCTCCCTCGGGCCTTGTTCTGCCCCTCAGCAGGTGGAGGTCAGACCCAGGATGGCTTGTCCATTCACGGTGGTCGTGGCGATAGACTTTGGGACGACCTCCAGCGGCTACGCGTTCAGCTTCACACAGGACTCAGAGGCCATACACATGATGAAGTAAGAGTCGGCTTTAATTGTCTTCAATTCTATTCTTTAAATGTTCCATCCTTAACATCATTTCCCTCCAATCCACGCAGGCGCTGGGAGGGCGGCGACCCTGGTGTGGCCAATCAGAAGAGCCCGACTTGTCTGCTGCTGGCTCCTGATTTGCGGTTCCACAGTTTTGGGTTTGCGGCTCGCGACTTCTACCATGACCTGGACCCAGAGGAGGCCCAGCATTGGCTATACTTTGATAAGTTCAAGATGAAGATCCACAGCACGAGTGTAAGAGAGATCGAATGAAAAGGACCAGAGATAATTATGTTTATGATTTAATACAAATATTTTTAAAAGCCTACTTTACAAACGGGTGGTGTTTGGTTTCTGATATATGACTGTTACAAGGCAAGGAGGGTCCAATTAGGAAACGCAATCGAGTAACATCGTGGGAAATGTAGGATCTAGTGATTAAGAGGCTTGAAGCGTGGGAATAAAAAAACTTCCCTTTAAGGATTTAAGCATCAGGAAGATGACTTGTTACTGCAGCAGTTTTTCAGCAGTTACGTTTGTGTTTGCTGCAGGACCTCACCATGGAGACTGAGCTGGAGGCGGTAAACGGTCGGAGGGTCAGGGCCATCGAGGTGTTTGCTCACGCCCTGCGGTTCTTCAGGGAACATGCTCTAAAGGTGCAGTTACACATATATGTATTTATTTAGATATGTCTTACTTAAAAACAAGGTGTTGCTGTACTGTGGCTCACAAAGCATTCTCTCGGCGTGAGTATTTTTCTCTGATGGATGCTCATATCTCGAGTCCGATTTTAGGAAGTGTAATACATTGATTCTTTTTAGGAGCTGAAGGACCAGTCGTCATCTGTACTGGAGGGAGAGGAGATCAGATGGGTGATCACCGTCCCCGCTGTGTGGAGACAGCCTGCCAAACAGTTCATGAGAGAGGCTGCATACCTGGTAGGAGCACACAGACACATATTGACACATACTGACAGATAAATAAATGCATGGATTAAATATGACTGACTGAAAGAGGAAAAAACAATACACACATCACACACATAAATACACTGTACATGCTGTTTTTGTTTAAAACCTCTTGATATTTAGTGTTTTTTGTTGCTTTTTGGGTTGAGAACATTCCCTTTTTTATCCACTCATGATACTATTACCCGTTTCCAACAAACCTGTTTACCTGTGGAATGTTCCAAACAGGTGTTTTTGGAGGATTCCTTAACTTTCCCAGTCTATTATTGGCATTCAATTTAGAATAAGCAGACATTTACAAAAAATAACAAAGACGATGATGTAAAACTTCATTATATTATATGTGGACTGTTTTCTTTTCGTATGTCACACAGGATGAACAAATTACAACACTCACTGTTTATTTTTGTTTTATTTTGGACTTGGGGTTGTACATCTTTAGCTAGATGTGTCTCTGTATAGCAGCTTTGATATATAATTGTTGTACAAGTTTATTTTTTGGTGCATTTTCTTTCATAAGATGTTTTTAAAAATCATTTTGTGTCTTTTATGCACCGCAATAACACTCTTTTTATCAAAAACTTGTTATATTTAAATTTTAAAAAGAACCTCTTAAATGCAGCAGAGTAACCAAAAATACATTCTCACTAAGCTTAAATACAGTCTGTGTTTGTTGTTGTGCGAAAAGTTGAGTTTTCCGACTTTTAGTGTTTTGACTGGACGAGTGAATAAAGTGTCGTCGTCATTGGCTGCAAGTGTCTTTATATTAATACACCCGTTCAATGTTGTATGACTCAAACAAACACACGCACATGCTGACCCTAGACCATTCAATCATCAGTACGTCTGTGTGTGTGTGTGTGTGTGTCTGCGTGTGTGTGTGTGTGTGTGTGTGTGTGTGACAGAGAGGGTAAGAACAAAAGAAAGATGGAAAGAAAGAAGCATGACAGAAAGGTTGTCTGAGTAATGTCCTCATGGATGATCACTTTCACACACACACACACACACACACACACACACACACACGCACACATTTGACTCTCTCTTCCCTGTATATGTTCCCACCAACACACACACTCCTGCTCTGTGCACTGTATGTGTCACAATGACTTGTAGGAAGTGTGCGTACATGGACAGGAATGTGGGGGGTCCTATCACAATACACATCAATGAGAGTGGCCCGAGTGTGTGTGTGTGTGTGTGTGTGTGTGTGTGTGTGTGTGTGTGTGTGTGTGCGTGCATGCGCGTGTGCGTGCATGCGTGTGTGTGTGTGTACTTGTGCAGCACATGCACAATAGTTGGGATGGTAAAGACTGTACAACCTTTTCCTTTTACTGCCATGCTGTCCTCGTTCTCCTTCCCTCGCTGTTCAACTGTCTCATTTGAACACACCCACACACACACACCCACACACACCCACACACACACACACACACACACACACACACAGGATCAATGTGTTAACCTTTATCTCTCATCCA
Source organism: Sparus aurata (assembly GCF_900880675.1). Taxonomy (NCBI): domain Eukaryota; kingdom Metazoa; phylum Chordata; class Actinopteri; order Spariformes; family Sparidae; genus Sparus; species Sparus aurata. The sequence continues at coordinate 35,398,093 of NC_044196.1, read as the reverse complement.
CCCTTCACTCACCCAGGTACATACATAAATAGTGTAATGCATACACGCTTTCACAAGAATACTGACATATATGCACACACACACCCTGCGCTGTGGCCGTCAGGGTGTGTGTGCTTCCTGCTGGTGATGATGTCATCACAAGGGAACAATGAGGGAGACCGGCGTATAAACACAGGAAGTAGTGTCCAGACCGCCGCCCTGCACACACACACATCGTTCCAGACACTCAACTTTACTCCCAATTCATCTAGACAAAAGCCAACATACAAGCTCTCCTCTCCTAATGGCACATACTGTATATGCACCACAGCAGAGTCATGTATGAAAGCATGATGGAGTCATGCTCGTTCAGCCCCTTAAGTCTGCTCGATAATGAAAATCTGTTTCTGCCTCTCTCTCCTCCTCCAGGCTGGTCTGGTGCCTCCCGACTGTCCTGAGCAGCTCCTCATCGCCCTGGAACCAGAAGCTGCGTCCATTTACTGCCGCAAGCTCCGCCTCCACCAGGTGATTGACCTGAGCTTGCAGCCAGTCACAAACGGCCTCGATCTGGAGGGGTCGCGGCCCTTTGACTCCAGCTTCAGACAAGGTAGTAAAGAGAGAGAGAGAGAGAGAGATTGTGTGAATGTGTGTGTCCTGTTGTAGACTGTGTCATGAGCATGAAACCCCACTATGTTCCTGGAAATGTTGCTACTTGATTGCACTTGTGGATTGTGGTTTTTGTAAAGCACTGTGTGTGCTTGTGTGTATGCACACGTGTGTGTGTGCATGCACGCGTGCATGTGTGTTTGTGTGTGTGTGTAAAAGAAATAGAGAGCAATGAGGGTAAAGATCTGACTTCAGATACAGCTTGTGGTTTTGCCTCATGAATCTGCAGTTCTGTGTGTTGTGTGTATGTGGGGGGATTTTTTTCTAGATTATTCTGCATCTTACTCATATTTTGCAGCAATATGACCATGCTTTTCAGTCTATCATTGCAAAGAAGCAGAGGTTATCCGGGTCATTTCCAGACTTTTCTGCACAGACAATTCTTCACTTGCACGATGTGTTGTGATGTGATCCGCTTTAAGAACGTACGTCCTTCATCTTCTGGTGCCAACTCTACAGTATCTATCTATCTATCTATCTATCTATCTATCTATCTAAAGGATCAAAAGTGTTAAACACACTGTATACAAGAACACATGAGAAACTACTGACAACATACAATGTGAATTGAAAAGTGAAGTTATTTAACTATGTTATGGATGACACTTGTCAGATGTGAAAAAAGTCACATGAAATCCAAATCTGCAGAGAGTTATCACCCAACTCTGCAGCCCCCCACTGAGCTCTGGACTGCTGTAGCGTCTTTCAGCTCATTGTTTCTGTCTTCCTGCCCGGCTCAATAGGCCACTATTTCTAAATAGAAATAGACAACTTTTAAACTCCCCCCCAGCTTTTCCAAGTGCTGTTATTGTTGGCTCTGCTATTGCAAAGACAACAAAATCGCTTTCGTTTTCCTTCAGAGCCTCACCACTCACAACAACTCCACACACACTGCATTTGTTTCAAAGGTTCCGTGAAGAAACTTTTGACATAACTTTGGAATTAAAAGAGAAAAAGTAAGCACACACGGGATGAAGTGAAATTGTCTTCACTACTTATGTATAGAGTAATAACATAGTTTGAGTCTTGCTTTGCACAAAAAAGCAACTACAGCAGGGGTTAGTGTAAAGGGACACAAAGAAAAAAAAGTGAGTTTATTCATTCATGTAGTCAATAACAGAGAAATGGTTAGTGTTAGACAGCAGAGAGGGTTGCACTAGAAATCAAGCCTTCATTTTCCTGGTACGTTTCGTACCTGGTGGCAGACAGAATTACATTGTGAAAGGGAGTTTGAGAACCAAAGCTGCCTTGACAACATTTGTCTTTACATCATTTAGTGGAAAATGCTGCTTAATAACAGCGAAGGAACAAAGAGCGATTTCAGGCTGGGAATAAAAAAAAGGGGCCTGATGCATAATTCAGCAAACGAACATGCCGTCCAAAATCCCCTGCACCAGCACACTTATACATATCCAGTCAGTGACACACACACAAAAGGCATTCACACACACACACGCACACACACACGCACACACACACACACACACACAAAGACACACACTAAACACAGGATATTGTAATTGGAACAAGGTGCAGTGAGACTATGATCTCACCCCCTCCTGGCCTGTCACTCTCCCTCTCCTTCACTAAGATTCATTTTTCTTTCTTCCCTCTGCGTCTCTTTAGCATTTGCTTGGATTCTGGCTTTCTTTTGCCAGGTCCAACACACACACAAACACACAAGTAGTATTTACATAAACACACACACTTTTATACTATCTTTAGCTTTTCTTCCACCTCATTTCGTCTCCAAAGATAGCACCGGGGAGCCATTAACACACACACTCACACACATACATTTCAGCTGTAAATGGTTTCCAGACTTGCATTTTATTCATCGCCACACACACACAATCACACCAAGACGCACATACATCACCTCCTGCGTCATCCAGGGCCTTAAAACAATTGTATTACTTTTTAGACAATGTGGTCATTGCTGCTCATTAAATTTACAATCTTTACAGTGAATGTCTTTTTTTTTTCTTTCTTTCTTTCTCGTTTATTTTTTACCCTTTGCTTATGTGTGTGGTGTGCAGTACTCCTGGGTTTCGAGGGAACCTATGAAAACCACTATGAGGCGCGCAGGTAGTCGAGTGGTTGGAGCGCATGCCACCAACGCAGTGGATCCCGGTTTGAATACGGCCGGAGGACCTGTGCTGCATGTCACATCCCTATCTCTCTCCCCTTTCTGATCTATCCACTGTCAAGTAAAGGTGTCTATGCCTCAAAAAAGTCTTTAAAAGAAAACCACTATGAGCCTTAAATTATACAAATACTTCACTTCAGCCCGTCAAAGCTATAACTTACAGTGCACACTCACAGCTCCCCCCCGCAACTCTGCCGAAAAGAAAAAAATTCTAACATCCTCCATCTTTGGTCTGTAATTTTTTTCCCGTATTAAAGCCATTATGTCTCATTTCATGGGTTCACTTGCATGTATGGAGGCATATAAGTGTATCTGTTCTGTCAAACAGGCTGTCAGATATTTAGTATTTTTGTCATCTGTGTTAGAGTGTGAGCTGTTTTCCTTGGCCTCCATCCACGCTCTTAACCTGCCAGTCAGGCGGTTTAGATGTTGAAAACCAAGAGAAAGTTGAAATGTGAGAGCACTCTGCATTTCCAACAAATTGCTCCTGTCATGCCACGACATTATGACTGGTTTCGGTATGTTTTTATTGTTTTTTCTCATTGGGTAAATGTCATGAACTCCAGGGTTATGACACCAATTTAAACCATACATACTACAGTATGTGGTCTAAATTAAAACATTCACCTTCATGAGGTTGAAAGCAGTGATGTGAATGTTTTAGCTTGAGCCAATTGTTAAACATGATTTAAAGTGTCTGACCCTCCCGTATGCTTATACATAAAGACAAAACATTTTTGAATGCAGGCCAAGCAGTGTGAGGTGGTGAAAGGTGGTGATGCCTCTTGAGCCGACAACTGGAGGGAGTCTATAAAACTCTTGTTGATGTTCTTCATTCAGAAGAGTTTGGCGCAGAGCAATATTTCAGCTCCTTCTGGTGTCCCTGGGACCCAGAAATCCTTGTTTAGCCTCTGAAGCAGTCTATGAAAGATGGAGAACCAAAAAAGATGGATATGCTATTTCATTCAGTATGATATTTTTTCAGTTTAAGTTGAAAATATTGCTGTTGAGACAATCAGCTTAAGTTAATGTGTCAGCCTTTTGGCAAACATGCTCATTCGTTTTCTTTCCCAGAGATATCAAACTCATGTTGATGTGTTAAACCTGCAGTGATATGTGTGCAGTAGCAAAGCACGTTATGTTGCATGTTCAAACAGGCAGTCAGTGATTTCTTTGGCCACCAGGGGGCAACAGAACAACACTTTTACACATTTAAACTTCTTAAAACTTAAATTGAGAAGGTGACCGGTTGGCAATCTGTTGCTTATTCACAAGTTTTTTTTTTGCAGTTCATTTTCTGGCTCTTCAGCTGCTAAATGTCTCACTATGTTCACCGGCTAGTTATTAACTTGTCTGTTTGTCTGATGTTCACCACTGAGCTTGCAGTGTATGTCAGTTTTGAAAAGTCTGACATGTTAATTATAATTATAGAACACTGAGGTATTGTTAGTTGTATTCTTGAACTTAGCTGGCTCTCCTTCCAGTCTTTTTGCCAGGCTAAGCTAACTGCCTTGCATCCATGTCAGCTTCCCTTCTCTCCTCTCTGTCTCCGTGAGTGAAGCACATTTCCCAAAAACTGTTGCGTAAATCTTTAAAGAAATATAAAATAATATCATGTAACAATGTCATTGTTACACTAACTAAATTACACTAACTACGAATCCCAAATAAATGCATGAATGAAACTGTTAGGCTTCTTAACTCAGGTGGAATCCGAAAGCGGACACAACGCTGGATCTGGATGCAAAGGAACTTTCTTTAAACACAAGTTGAGTCACAGTAGGTGAGGGTTTGACTTGAAGGCAGTTGAGCCTGAGTTCATGAGCTGGAGGATGACGGAGAGGTAGCACACAGAGACCGGAGAGCTGGGTGGCGTAGATGCTCAGCGGAGCACAGAACAGGTGGAGAGCTGCAGAGGTGCTGAGGTACTGGCACACTGGACCGGAGTCGCTGGTCGGTCTCAGCACAGAAGGCAAAGTAAGATGAAGTTAGTTGAAGCACTGGAAGATACGTATACACTAAAATAAGTCTTAGCAAACCCTAACGACTGAGCCATGTACCGAGTGCAGTTAACGTTATCATCTGGCAGCAGGTCGCGTGAGGATCTAGACTTTAAAGAGGCAGGTGCAGCAGGTGTGTGTGAGATCCCTTCCGAGACCACAAACTCCACCCAGCCTTCCAGACAGTGCACCTCTGCAGGCAAACAGAAACACACAGAAACACACAACACAGAAGACAGCAGCCATAGATTTTGACAGAAACACCTAGAAATGTTGGGCCATCATTCCTCACTGCAGGTCAAGAACCTGTTGATTATAATGTCTTTTTAATGTTTTCTACTATCCAACCTTAAGCTTGACTGTTCATCATCTTTTCCCTCACTATGTATTTTTTTAACTGATCAAAACACAAAAGGTGCAAAAAATGAAGTATGTTGTGTATTTGTGTGTATTTAGCTGTGTGTGTTTGTTGCAGCGAGGGAGCAGCTGAGGCGATCGAGACACAGCAGGACCTTCCTGGTGGAGAGTGGAACCGGAGAGCTGTGGTCAGAGCTGCAGACTGGTGAGACTGTGTGTGTGTGTGTGTGTGTGTGTGTTTGCAAGAGACACACAGACACCACATGTTGAGTATATAGATGGTTTTGACTTTTAACCCTGGCAGGCAGACTGACTATGAGAAGGAGACATACATGTTTTCTAATCTAACCCTCAGATTTGGACCCTTCCCTCCTGCATATCATCACCTCCTTCTGAATTCACTGTGTCCTTTTTATTTCAGTGTGGTGGCTTTTTCCACTCATTATTTGCAATGTCTACAAAGTTTTGTTTAAATTGGGGTATTAGCAAAACGATTTCTGGCTTTAAAGTAATGTTGTTCTCAGTTTGGTTCTGACCAGGGATCCCAGTCTGAAAAAAGTCTAAATGTTACAAAAGTAAAGTCACAATAAGAATTTTACACTAACAGGGTAATAATGTCTTAAGAATCAAATCATAATCTTTTTGAAAGGAAGAAGGATCAACCAGTTTGTACCGTGGTACTCTGCTATTCACAACTCATTGTGTCCAGTTGGGCCTGGGTGCTTAAAGTCCTACGCAGGGACAATCAAACTCAGCCAGTTCTCAAGTTTAACACACAGCCTTTTCTTTCTGTTGAGCCATGACAACAATCTGAGCAGCCACGCGCCCCTGCTGACCCTTTCTGCTCCCTTTCCTGTCCACACACAGGAAGGACCCACCCCGTGGGACTCTTTGCCTCGGCACTGTACATCAACCAAAGGAGTAGAAAGAAACTCTGTCTTATCCTGCTCTCACATTTTCTTCTCTCATCCTTTCCAACATTTCTTCATTTTTGTTAAATTTCTGTTGCTTGTGCTTTTTATTTTTCTCACTCATGCTCATGTTTGGGGTGTTGTCAGTTTAACTCAGACTCTTATCGTCTAACATATCATAAACACACACGAAAACACACTCGCTGATGGAGCGCAGCAATCACAGATGCCTGACGGTTGTTTGTGTTCGGGGGTTCGCTGGTTGAAGAGTTTCAGGGGGAGCACGGGTGCACACACACACACACACAAACACACACACACACACACACACACATACACACACACACCTACACACACACACACACACACACACCTACACACACACACACACACACACACACACTGGAAACATGACATTTGGATATTTCACAAAAATGAGGACACATTATCATGCACCATTTCTTCCAAGGAGACTGTACTATGTGAAATATTTCCTAGCCCTGAAATCAAACTGACACGCAAGTTTTTTCTCGTTTATCAGAAGTAACAGATTTCATGAAAAGAAAAATGTTTCCAGAGCACTGCGGGTGTTAAAATTACTTTTGTTCGTGCAGGTGACAGGTATATCGTTGCAGACTGTGGAGGAGGAACAGTTGACCTGACAGTCCATCAGATCGAGCAGCCACAGGGAACACTTAAAGAACTCTATAAAGCTTCAGGTAAACATTCTTACAAACTGCTCAAACACACAAATGAACACATTGCTTCAGTTTCTAAAGCTGTAGTTGTTCTTCCAGGTGGTCCGTACGGCGCCGTCGGAGTAGACCTGGCCTTCGAGGCCATGCTGTGCCAGATCTTCGGTGATGACTTCATACAGAGCTTTAAAGCCAAGCGGCCAGCAGCCTGGGTGGACCTCACCATCGCATTTGAGGCGAGGAAACGGACGGCGGCGCCGGGCAGGGCCAACGCCCTCAACATCTCCCTGCCCTTCTCTTTCATCGACTACTACAAGAGACACCGGGGCCAGAGTGTGGAGGCCGCACTGAGGAGGAGCAAGTGAGTGTGTGAGTGTATGAGCAGTTTGATTATGGATGGATTTGATCTGTCTCTAACACTAAACATGCAAACTCTCTCCTCTGTGTGTGTGTGTGTGTGTGTGTGTGTGTGTGTGTGTGTGTGTGTGTGTCTGTCAGCATGAACATAGTGAAGTGGTCCTCCCAGGGGATGCTGCGGCTGACACAGGAAGCCATGAATGAGCTCTTCCAACCCACCATCATCAATATTGTCAAACACATTGGTGAGAAACACTCAAAGACAGACGTACACGCTACAGACCGCATTCTTATGGCAGCCATCTTCTCATGACACCACAGTCAGGGTGTGAAGTTCAATGTGAGATCAGTCTGTATTTCAAGGTGTTTGATAACCCGTTAGCTACCATTAGACAACAGCTAACATTAGCATTCAACCACATCCATTTGATAGTGTTCTATGATTCAGTTATCATCTGGACTTATTTATTAATCATTAGCTAACATATGCCAATGTTAGATGTTGTCTAAATATATGTAATATAGCTAATAGGTTACCAAATATGTTGTTTTCACACAACACCATCCTTTTGAAAGCAGAAAGTAGAGCTTACCACCACGAGCGTGACCTCTGAGGAAAATGGCCTCCGTGTTGGGTTGCACACATGCACACAGTGACATGCATATCAAGAGTGTATACATACACATACAATAGCAATTAGTCAAATATAAGTGGTTATGTTTGTGATAAAGTCGGCTAAAGTTGACTAAACTTTTTGGCAAACAGCTTCTTATTTTCAGATCCGGTAAATATATGAGGACGTTAGCACACAGTCTAATATTCTGTCTTGTTTAAGTCTGGTTTTTGCAGATATCTGTGATGAGAGCAGTGAGAGTAGGCCATTAAAACAAAACAAGAACAACTACAAGAGGCTAAAAGGCTGAGGGACACTGCAGTCAGGTGATGATTGTCAGACGATTCACACTGAGCTACTCCGTTCAGTCGTTTCAACCATTGTTAGTACAAGAATTTGAAAAAGTGCAGCTTTAACTTACATAGATGGGAACTAAGTTTGTTTTGGCTCTCTCACACTGACCTCACAGTGTGACACGTCGCCAGAAACAGTCCAACAAGTGAGATACTTGTGAGTCACTTAGTTTAGAAAACACATCCTAGTTTATTATAAATGGGCATTGTAAATCTAAATGCAAAAGAAAGAAGCACAAAAAAGAACAAAGTGCATTTTTCAACCACCCGGCTCTGAACAAACAAAACAAACTTCAGGATAATGGCTTCCATAGTATCCCTGTTCTAAATGACACTGACCTCATTGTTTGTTTTTCAGCCCTGATAAGTAAAACTTAAGGCAGAAAAATGGAGAATGCCTGTTTTAAATCAGTCACATTCCAGTGATACATTCAACAACCAGGGGCCTTGTTTTGTAGCTTTTAGCTGCTGGCCTTTGTTGGATCACCATACGACAACAAGGCTGGAATGGGTTTCACATGTGTCAAATTGAAGAAATGTGAATGGAGTGTAGCTGATGGAGAGAAAGTAGAAATCACCATGAACAATGGTACATTTTATCCACTTACTTTCCTCTCTCACTTCTAACGTGAACACAGAAGCATGCACTTTGCTCTAACACGTCAATGAAGTGAAATTATTTTAAAGCTCTCTCTCCTTTCGTCTCCCCTGACAGAGGAGCTGATGGCAAAACCGGAGGTGCGTGGAGTGCGTTTCCTCTTCCTGGTTGGTGGTTTTGCAGAGTCGCCAATGCTGCAGAAGGCAGTCCAGAGAGCACTGGGGCGGACGTGCCGCATCATCATCCCCCATGATGTCGGCCTGACCATACTGAAGGGTGCCGTGCTCTTCGGCCTGGACCCCACTGTGGTGAGTGTTCAGGAGTTCCTGCCCGTCCTGGAGCGGCTCTTTGAAACACGTCCTAATGAACTCTTTCTCATAGGTCAGAGTGCGTCGATGTCCCCTGACCTACGGCGTTGGCGTCTTGAACCGGTTTGTGGAGGGACGTCACCCTCGAGAAAAACTCCTCATCAAGGAAGGCCGGGAGTGGTGCACCGACATCCTCGACCGCTTCGTCGCCGTCGACCAGTCAGTGGCTCTGGGCGAGGTCGTGAGACGGAGCTACACGCCTGCTCGTCTGGGCCAGCGGAAGATCATCATCAACATCTACTGCAGCATGACGGACGACGTCACATACATTTCCGACCCCGGAGTCAGGAAGTGCGGGACGGTAACTTTAGACCTTCCGGAACCGTTACCGCTACCGGGAGCAGTGGGAGGGGCAGGAGGAGGAGGAGGAGGCGCAGAGAGGAGAGAGATCAGAGCGACCATGCAGTTTGGAGACACGGAGATCAAAGTCACAGCCGTTGACGTCATGTCTAATCGCTCCGTCCGGGCTTCCATAGACTTCCTGTCTAATTGAGGAGGAGCAGGAAGTAGAGATGAGGATTGGAAAACAGAAATAACTGATTCTAGGAATGATAATTTTAGAAAGAAGCGGTACTTTGGGAGTGGGTGACATGTTTTTTGAAAAGAACAGGAACTCACATCGTCTAATTCACATATTTAGGCTTTACATTTACCCCTTAGAGTAGAAAAAAAAGATCATGGGAGAAACATTTTCTTCAGGCTTCATGAGTCTATCTGTGCAGAAAAGAAGACTTTAATTTGTCTTTGACTTCTGGATTCGTTGGACAGTTCAACATGCTGCCCCATACATTGCTGTTGTCGGCATTTTCCACCTAGAAACTATTCAGAGGAAACTTGTGTGAAGTCTTTAAAAGCTAAGTGAACGTCCCTGCTGCAACAGATAGCTTCTAATAATTCAAGACAGTTTGACGATCACCTAGAAAGGCTACATAATGATATATACTACCTAGAGTTAAAACTCTCATCTGAATTGCTATATATGAAGACTTTTGCCTCATTTAATGACGAAGATATGAATTTTACACAGGGATCTCTCCCAAGCTCTGCTATGATACCTCATTTAAATCATATTTCACCATCCATATATGAGAAATTGACACAACTACCTGGACTTAGGGCTGGGCGATATATCGATATAAAACATATATCGATATATTTTTGAAATGTGATATGGAATTAGACCCTATCGCATACATCGATATAGTTCAAATTTGCGCTGTGATCCTCGCTCCGGGCAAACCGCTGACCCGGAGCTCTCTGCACTGCTCCCCCCGCCCCTCCTCCTTCATGCACAGAGAGGGGAGGGGCTGGAACAGACACTCCGGCACTCTTCAACAAACACTTTGGCCTTGATGCCCCATGAAAAAAACTCATCGTACGGCCACAGTGTCCTCTGTGCCCCTGGCCCGGTCAGCGTAGCGAGCTTGCCTTTAATTACAGCCACCTGAGTGCACAGTAGTCACTCACAGTAACTTCAGTGAGTTCGCGGTTCGTGCAGGTGGAGTCTCATCATCACGATGATCTCACGTGAAAGCCTCTCAAACAGCAGCAGCGTCTCAAAACAGAAGAAGGAAACTTACAGCACAGCGAGCGAGCGCAGCCGGTTTGACATGATACGTAACTGACGTATGTGGTAGGATTTAGTCCGGTAAAGTTGGAAATATATTCACAGATTCGAACTTCCCGGATCAATAACTCATAAGTGAAACCTTGTTAAAACACAACTGACGGCTCTTTCCTACCGTAGTGAGGAAGACAACGAGCTACAACCGTATGTTAATCTAGAACGAGCGTCTGGACATTAACTCTGGTCTGTATGGTCAGCCAGCTGTGAGACGAGGGCGCAGGGACCGTCTACAAAGTGCGACACTGAAAAGAGAAACTACAAAATATATTCAATAACTTCACTATTATTCAGAGTGTAGTGCCACCAAGATCACTCCACACATCAGTGGTCTCCTGCTGGTTATTCTACATTTTTTTTGTTTGGGAAAAAATGTGCTTTGCCATAATTTTGGGGAATTTCTATTGGGAGAAAGTATTCAGTAACATTAATATTCAGTATAGTGTCACAAAACTCACCTCACCCTAATCCTACTTAAAAAAAAAACTGTTTTCTAATGTAACATCAACTTGATATTGGTATTTAAAAAATGTTTTAATACATAATCCATGTGTTATTATAAGTTAGGATGTTATGGTATCAGTCTGAAAGGTAAATCAACACATTTTCTCAGTGGTCTTTGTGCCCTGTCATGTGGCCTTGGTGCCCCTGAAAAAAAAAAAGTGAAGGCCAAATGGACTTGCCCCTAAAATGACGAATTTCCCACCCACATGTCATATTTGGCTGTGACTTTGACTGAACATTTGCTCTCAATTTGCAATAAAAATATTGGGATATATATCGTATATCGATATTCAGCCAAAATATATCGGGATATGACTATTGGTCCATATCGCCCAGCCCTACCTGGACTGCAGTTTTGTTTCTCCACCGTGACTGTGATTGTGCCTCATCTGGTGGCGAAAGGACTGAATTACAAGCTGAAAATCATTTTGGAAGATAAAGGCACACAATGAAGGACTATGTCAACATTTACTGTCAGGTGAAGTGTTCTGTATTGGTAGTGTTTAATAGTACAGGACATTTCATCTCTCTGAAACACATGAAAACTGTAACTTTCTTTAAGATTATTCACATATAAAAATGAGAAATTCAAACCAGCCTGATCCAAAAGGAACCTCTTAAAGGGACTGTTCACCCCAAAAATCCAAAATATACATTAACTATATATATTTATATGTTTCTTCCTATTTGTAGTCCCATTTCAGTGCGAGTCGCTGAGTTTTGGACATGTTGGCCATTGAGATGTCTGCCTCTCTGCTCTGTTAAATATAATTGAACCAGATGTGTTGTTGTGCGGAAGTACTCAAAGAAAGCAGAGGTGCCATCCACTTCTATTATATTCAACAGAAGGCACACTTCTCCATGGCCAACACGTAACAAAACAATCTAGTTGGGTGAATGGCACTGCAGGTAAGAAGATCGATGTTTGATTTTGAAGTGAACTGTTCCTTTAAGTTGGCCACAAACCAAGCTTTCATATCTCATGTAAAACTTAACTCGTTGTCCACTTAGTCAACGTTCTCGGTGCTTTCAACCACATCTCTTAAGTCTTTCTCAGCAGATGGAGTTTGCCAAGTGGTTCTGTACAACTGAGCTCACACCATGAAGACGAGCTCCATCAGCCGAGGCAGACGGGCTACATGGGTTTGAAAGCACAGAAAAGAAACTGCCTACGATTTTGTTTTATTATCTATTAAAGTACCACAAGCATTAATAAGGAAGGTTGCTTTAACCTTCCCACCTTCAGACATTGCTGTCTCACCTAAGGCAGCCATATGATGTGTATGCTGTAATAAACTGTATGTGTTTATGTTCACCCGTTTTCTTTTCAAGTCCACATTAAAACAAATCTTGTACTGTCCAACATGACAGACCACTTCTTTAATACAGTAAACCTACCACTGATGGATTGATAAAATATCAGGAAATAATATTTATTTTTTATATATATATATATATATATATATATATATATATATATATATATATATATATATATATATAATATTTACCAGATGGTTAAAATAACACACATGAACTGTCAACAGTATGATTTCAGCTGTGAATTTATTGATAAGAATGGTCCAATAAATAGTTAGACACAGCGTTAACAGGTGAATGGTTCAGAACTGCTCGGCATCCCATCAGTGCTTTACTTCCGTTTGTCACATAACATAAACCAGATTAGAAATTACAGAACAGCTTGAGGTCGGAGTGGAAAAGCCGACTTGGAGGGGACAGGAGTGTGTTTGTTTCAAAACCAAGAGGGACCAGCTTTCATTCTGCTTGTATTTCAGTATCACTTCTCAGTAAAAATGGCAACATGTAGAAGGACGCAGTGCTTCAAATGTTAACAGACATAACCAAGTCAACGTTTCAGCAAGAGAAAAAACTACAGGTGACAAAGAGAACACAAGAAATGTCAGCCATCTTTGACAAAGTCTTCAGGATTAATTACTTTTCCCTCTTGACTCACTACATCTGTCATTTGCTACGTGTCTGTAACTGGTAACAACACCTCATTCTACCTGGAATTCAAATACAAATGCAGGTCAAACCTGCAGGGCTACATTCAACACAATCTTTGCCTGCGTTTATGTTAAATGTGACCTGACTGATTCAGAAGACTCAGTCTTCTGTCTGCATTTGCATTTTATTAGCAGTATAAAATAGGGTTTTGCTTTGCTTCCTCCTAGTGAGCGTGGGGTCTCCCGCGGCCTCTGCCCCTGCCACCGCCTGGAGGTCCATCCATTGAGCTGCGTGGGTTCTTGATTGTCTCATCGACTGACAGGATGAGACAGGCTGCCTCTGACGCCGCCGTCAGAGCATTGATCCGAACGATGGACGGCTCCCAAACGCAGGCAGCAAAGTTGTCCGCAATGTCCTCGTTGTTGATGTCCACACCGTACCACATGCCGCCCTGCAGTGAGATAACAGTCAGAGTTGACTTCATTTCCTGTTCCATGTGTTATTAATGCAGGCCATAAAAGCGCCATTCTGCCAAGTGCTCCACTCAGAGTATTGTGCAGGATTAGGCATGTGTTTCATTTCCTACCTGTGCGTGTTTGGCGCGCAGTTTGTTCAGGATGTTGGTGGCGTCAAAGCCGGCGTTGTCACACAGCTGTCTGGGGATGATCTCCAGGGCCTTGGCGTAGGCTCCAATCAGCAGCTGCTGTTTTCCAGGGATGGTCCTGGAGTAATCCCGCAGGTACTTGGACAGCTCCATCTCTATGGCTCCTCCACCCGCTACAATGGAGTCGTTCTAGAAATGACAAGTAATTTCAGTGAGCACAGAGGGACTGACAGATTAAAGTTCTAGATTCAACATTTTGAAGATTCATCTGGCTCTTCCAAATCCAAAAGGTGATGCAGAGGTCATATATACAGTTGTGTTGATTGAAAAACACAGATGTGAAACAGATTTACAGCTTTATTTTTAAATTAACAATTAATCTACAAAGTATTTTCACAATTCATCAGTCTATAAAAATTAAAAGATGTGAAAACACTCACTGATACAAATTTGGGGCAACATTCAAGAAAGTGATCTTGGTTCCTTTGTCTCAGAGTTAACGTTAACCAAACGAAAAAATTACGAGCTAAAGCGAATAATGTTAATCCAACCAAAGCTTTAGCAAGAAACTGCACCCATGTGGCAGCATTCTTTCTCATTCATTCATTCATTCATTAGATATCGATATAGATCAATAGATATAGATAGATAGATAGATAGATAGATAGATATGCTACAAGTTAACCATTAATTTAGCATCAAGGTCAGAAAGAATTACTTAATGGAAAAACATGAATTTCCAACCAAGATAAAGAACCGTGTAGATGTTATTGGTGATAAAATTCCACTACAGTGAGTTTAAATATGGGACTAATCTGAACACCATGGGTAAGAATGTACTGACTGCTGTGAAATTCAGAGAGCTTTGCTTTATGATGTTTCTGGTTTTCAATCTTGTGGACATGTTTATATTTTCTGGGGGAGACAAAAGATAATCTTTCTGCACCAGCTGGACGATAAAGTGTGTGTAGGAATCTGCAGGCTCAGAATTGAATAGAACAAAGTAACTTTAAGTATCTGATTTTTTAACTTCTTAATCCCCGTTAACAACTCAACACAATATGTCACATCGGTGGAATGAACAGTTACACAGTGCTGTTAATAAAGAGAACACTACATCCTGACAGCTACATGTAATGAGCCTCTGTGGATGTGTACACCTCATGTGTCAGCTGACCTTGATGGCTCTGCGTACGATCATGATGGCATCGTGCAGTGACCGCTCCGTCTCCTCTGTGAACTGTTCTGCTCCGCCCCTCAGGATGATGGTGCATGTCTTTGCCTTCGGACAGCCCTTGAAGAAGTTGTACCTGCAGACACACACACACACACACACACACACACACACGGTGGGTGTGAGTGGCCGTACTGCTTCACGAACCACAGTTTACTTTAAAGATGTTGTGATCTCTGGCGCGCAGGTGGTCAAGTGGTTAGAGCGCATGCCATAAAACGCAGCTGACCCTGGTTCGATTCCGGCCGGAGGTCCTTTGCTGCATGTCACCTCCCCCTCTTTCTCCCATGTTTCCTCTCTGTCTACTGCTAATAAAGGTGTCTATGCCACAAAAAATCTTAAAAAAAAAAAAAGATGTTGTGATCTCTGAATCGTCCCACTTACCTCTCTCCTCCAACCTGGACCTCCTCAAAGAGTTCACACTGTCCCAGGACGTCGTCTGTCATGGCACCTACTGAGGTCTGGATGGAGCCGCCGCAGGCCTGGAGGTCACATCACCCAACATGTCATGTTAAAGCTCATTTTTATTCTTTGACTAATTTTTTTTTTTTTTTACTGTAAATCAAGTTTTAACATTTGTTATACATCTTTTTTGGCTTTTCACAATACAAACATATGTTTTTTCCACCTGGTCTGGTGTTAACAGATTAACAACTTAAAGTCGTAACAGCCATGGCAGTCTAGCAGGTACTCAAGTCATCTAACTTCATCTTAAATGCAGGTGTGAGGTGTTCATTGTCTGCATGTGTCCTACCATCATGGTCCTCCTCAGATCCTCCTCCTGCACCCTGCCAGCGCAGAACAGATCTCTGTCAGCAAAGTACTGGGTGGCAACATCACCGATGGGCAACTTGGACAACACCACCTTGGCTCCTGACTTATAGATCTTCTCAAGTTTGTCATACAGGATGTTCCACTCTGCATCCACAATGGCCTGGTAGTCCTGCAGAGAAGTGGAAGAAGACAAAAATAAGTTTGAGCAAAGAAGAGAGACTCATTTCAGGGCACTCATTTCTTTCACATCCTTACACCTGTGTCGCGGTTCTCATACCTCCACAGATTTCACGCGGACCTCAGCGTTATCCTTCTCAGCCTTCAGCTCCAGCTCCACGTTGAGCAAAGCGATCTTCAGATTCTCATAGCGTTTAGGCTGCATCTCAAACCCAGCGTAGGAAAAGGTCTTCTTAAATGCAACCCCAGAGACCAACTGGGAGTCCTGGGAGATTTAAATATAGAAGGTATTACATCCCATTTCTTCAACCAAACCTTCCAGACTGTTTAAGTGGGAATAAAAGTACTAAAATACAAACCTCAAGGGCTCCTCCCTGGACTTTCTTGATGCCGATCATCTTCAGAGACAGCAGCTCATCCAGAGAAATGACAGCGTCCACCACCATTTTGGAGAAGAAGTCCTTCTGACCAGCGATTAGCTTGGAGTTCAGGGCTGTGGCTGCACACTTCTCCAACAGCTGCCTCTGCTCTCTAAAAGGACAGAGAGGGAGACAAGAACATTAGAAAACGACAACTACACTGATTTTAATATGCTCAATGAAGCCAAAACCCCAGGAATACAATGTTAAAAGGAATAGGGCTATTCATACCTTAAATTCTAAATAGCACAAGCAAAGTTGTTGCAGTGAGCACTTACTGCTTGTCGTCTTTCTTCACCGAGACAGCGACGTCCTTGATCTTGTTGACAGCAAGGTTGGTGGCGGTGCGGAATGCTCTGATGATGGTCTGAGGGTGGAGACCTTCCTCCACGTACGACTTCAGCTGCTTCAGGAACTCAGCGGCCAGGAGAGTGACGGAGGTGGTGCCGTCCCCGACCTGAGGATGGGAAAAAATATTTAGGAAAACCTGTTATGATGTTCTGACAGTGGAGATTATCCTCTGTGTTGCGACCAGTTCAAAAAGCAAAGAAACAGCATCACACACACACACACACACACACACACACACACACACACACACACACACACACTTCTCACCTCAGCATCCTGGGAGCGAGCGATGTCCACCAGGGTCTTGGCAGCAGGGTGGACTACATCCAGCAGTTTCAGGATGGTGGCTCCATCATTGGAGATCGTGGCCTTACCTGGAAATCACAGTTGATTATACATTTTTTGGGTGGATGATTCCATCCTGTAATCCATTACTTAATTAATCACATCAAGTCTCTCCTCACCTCTGCCATCCACCATCAGTTTGTCCATCCCTCTGGGCCCAAGGGTAGTCCTGACAGCCTCAGCAATCACCTGGAAAAGAAAATTAACATGTTGAGACAGATTTAAAGCATATTCAGTTAGACACACACTACATAGAAAAAAAAACAAAAAACCACATAATCAAGATAAGACGAGCTGCTTTTCTGACCTGGCAGGCATTGATGTTACTGATGAGCTGAGGGATGCCCTGAGACGTGTCTGTCCCCTCCTTCAGCAGGATAACCGGTGTGGGCTGAAGAGAGAAAGTAAAAAAATTGTGAGGGCAGAGGGGCGGCAGACAGAAGAACAAGAACCTCATCATGTTTAGTTGGACGCTGGATATTGGCCCTGATAATCAGCCAGGGCCAATATCTGGTCCACCCCTACTGAATATCTGTGATAAGTGGGCAAAACAAGACTTTTGAGGACATAATTTTAGGATTTCGGAAACACTGATCCAGATTTTCTGATGTTTTATTGACCAAACAATGACACAATTGAAAATACACTCAATTATGAGTTACAGAAGTACTTTCATTGAAGTCCTATTGTGATATGTGGGGGATCGTCTAGTGCAAGACCTGAATATCTGAAAAATATCTTTCAATCTCACTCAGCTTCAACAACACAGTCTCCATGTTAAAGTTACCATTAGTTATATTTAAGAGTTTTAACCTGAATTGTTTAAAGACACAGGTAGTGCCTGATGTGAGGCTGTAGGGTGTGATGCTTTGTTACCCATCAGACATGCAGCTGTGTGACGCTGTCAAAAGCCGGATGTCTGTTTATAGGCTTCTAATAGTGCTACTCATTGTAGCAAACTACATGTCACAACTTTATAATTATAAATACACACTTTTGGGTCATTAGTTTTAGTCATTTTTACAAGTGAGGATGTTCAACTTTGTCTGGTCTTTGTCTGTTAGCTAGCATCAGTCCACTTCAGTCAGGCATGTCTACAAAATCTATGACCAAAATATCAAAGCCGATGACCAATTAACTGAGCAAAACGTGAGGAAATTGGTTGTCGGAAATAGCTCTGGTTCTACACTGGAGCTATCAGTATTCCCTTTGCAGGCACTCATACAAAAAGGCTAAACATCCAGCAGCCAACTTGATAATAACCTGACTGGCTTTTCTACAATGACAGACGCTAGCACCGCTAATGACAGACGTATACATAAAACTCTGAATTTTCAGCACAAACTGTTCGCAAGCCAGTAAAAGTTCCTTTATATGAGGAAAACTGACGCTAACATGTTAGCTAGAATCATTGTTAGCATCGTATACGCCCATTGATGCTGTGTAATCCTGCGAGGCTAGCACAGTCTGGCCAACAATCAGGTCATTTTACAATAATCTCCACAAAATAATGTTTCCAAACGTCGCCAAAAGAGGGTAATCTAATCTGAGAGTAGTCATGATGTAAATATTCACTGTTAAACTGAAGGATGGACATGGATTTTACATTTGAGTGTGCGCTATGAATGCTAACTTACTCACCATCATCTTAGCAGTTCCTTCGAGAACCTTTCGACCGGCATCCAATCCCACAATGCTTTTCGAAATCAGGGTGCGTTCAAGAACACGATGCAGCGTTTCGTCAACGATACTTATTTATATTTTACACTTACGATGAACAGGCGTCTGTAGTGTTGGTGCAGATCCCTAGTATGGAGTCCCACAGTGTCCAAAATACGTAATTCTAAAAGGACTAATTAAAATAGAAATATGAATAAATTGTGTACAACATAAAATTAACCAAGTGATTGCTACATAAAGTAAGATATTTTTCAAACTTAACTCATTATAATTATATAATTATCATATCATTGCTCTTATTTTCATAGTGAGTAGCATTTCTATTTGTATTTTATTTAATTACAGACATGTTTATTTTGAAATGTCTGTTAATATTTTATTATGACAGTTTGTTTCTGATGACACTTTTATTTAATGTCGCACTTTATTTCTCCCTTTTTTATATCTATTTATCAGTTCATTTTTATGTTTACAAACACACACACACATATATACATATATATGTCTCATTTATTCACATGTCTCATTTATACATATAGATATGTCTCAGTTATTCATCAATTTGTATACTTTGCATTTATATACCAGGTGGTTTTACTGTTGCCCTAAAGAAAGTGTGGCTGACACAGCATGTCAAGTATCAATATCGTGGAATGACATAATGGATGCGGGAACTATGTGTGCTGAGGGGGCTGCAACAGCCCCCAAAATGAGACTATAACATATGCCGAAGGAGGCCCAAATGATTGTGAATTTGTCAGAGACAGCACTTCAGAAAGTTTATAAAGTTCCCCCTTCCTCTTCAGGGAGTCTGGGCACTTCTCTCACTCTTCATCTCATTGCTGTTGTTGTCTGTGGCTGATGTGGCTGATTTGACCTGTAACATGTTGGTGTTCAGATTTGCCTTCTGCCGTGGTGCCAAGCGCTCCCAAGTTGTAAATTCTTTGATAATATCGTTCAGATACATGTTTTCTTGCTGATTATCCAAATTAATACAAAAAACATGATTGTCGTGCACCATTTGATATTTATTAGACGTAATTTTATAGACTGATCCCTCAGCATTCCCATCTGTGACAGACTTCATCCCTGCAAGATAAGATGTATGTAAAAACCTCTTCAAAGCTCCTGCATGTGTCCCAAAGTAATGTCACAGTAATAATGTTCATCTATTCTTTGTTTTTTGTTAAACAAATTCATAGCAGGTTGTATGGTGTGAGAAGGCCATCTGAGGAAAGCATCGCTGCATGGAAACTTTTCATTAGCACACAATCATGCTCAGAAGTGCATGACAATACGTGACATACTTTTCACGTCACGAGCTATTAGCAGAACATATTGAGCATGCTGTCCGTGACTTTGCATTCACTGACTGCTGGAAACAGAAGAGAGCACACAGCTCCGAAACATTTGCGTTTCCTAAAAGTACAACAGTCTGGCTGCACTGTGTATCTGTAGAAAATGATCTAATGTGTTTCATTCGACCGTACAATTGTTTTGATATGGTCAGTTTACTTCCAAATGATGTGATAGTAAATTACTTTCCTGACATCAACAGTAGAAGAAGGTTAAGGTTTGCTTGTTAAGAGGGCCTGCTGCAATCAGGGCAAGTTGGACTGTAAAGCAGCCAAACTGCTATCAAAGGTTAACGAGAACTGAAGGGAAAAATAACACTAAAAATACAAATTAAAACAAAATAGGAATACCACCTGAAACGATATTATGCACATGCAAAATGAACTAAAATAAATTAAAATATGCAGAAAATAACTTTGAGTCTTTGTTAATCGGGTCTAAATTGTCAACAACAAACACAAGGAGGCATTGATGCATTTGTTTACTGAGGATGGATGTTTACATGGCAAGCTTTGCAACTGTATTGTAACATGATCGAACTGATGAAACATAAAACAAAGATATAAACATTTTCAAACAAGAAAAGCTGAACTGCAACAAGTAAACTATCTTCAGTCAGGTATGAACTCGCTGAAACTGAACTGAACTGAAAACTAAAATAAAAATACAAAACTACAATAACCTTGACTGATATCAAACCTGAATCAGAGGTTTTTGCCTTTTACTTATTTGGCTGAGTCCAAGATTTATGCGGCAATAAAAACATCCAGCCTTACAACCTTTTGGGTTTATAAGATTATAGTTATTGTCCCTTAAAACAGCAGAGATTGGAATGAGATTAGTGTGTAATCCTAAAATGAAACAAACTATATGGTCATATACTAAACCCCCAAAGACCCAGACAGCTGGCAGAGGCCACAGATGGATATAGTACTAACATGTTAAATAACTTTTGAAATGCTCATCCTATCCGTATGCTTTCAAAACTCATGTGAAGCGGAGTCTCTCGTTTCAGTGGCAACTGATAAACTGGGTTATGATTCACTAACCTTTCTATTTACACTCTGAACTGTTCTTGACATATCACCATGGTCAGTAAATGAAACATAGGATTCCAGGGTTATGTGTTTCAATAAGATAATATATTATTACATGGCTGTAACTTGCTGAAGAAAGGTCAGAAGTGTGTAATCCTACATGAAACAATTCATATGGAAGTCTAAGACATTTCAGCACAGGTTATTACATTAAAAATATACTATCTTTATGTCAATTCTCAAACAAAGCAAGTTCAAAATTGTGACTTGAACTGAGCCGGACTGAAACTTGTCGTCCCCTTGAATCAAATGATGTGTGGCGCTTGACTGCTCAATAAGAGTATGAAAGAAATAGACAAATACAGGTGAGTAAGACAAACACAAGTGTTCCAGGTCTTTGAGGGTTTTCTGGCAATAAATGTAGTTGAGTAACAAAAGCACAAGTTGAAGTGAATTCTACATATATTTACATCCATGTACATACTGTATCTAAAATGATCAAATAAAAGTACAATATTTGCCATCAAACTGTGGTGGGATGGAAGTACAGAGTAGCAGAAAGCGTGAATACTCAAGTGAAGAGTAACTCAAAACTGCACTTGAGTACTTGAGTAAATGAACTTAATTACATTGTACCACTGCTTACTTTGAGCAAAACTTTTGGAAGACAGCAGACTTTGTTACTGTAATGATGCTGCAGTCTGTAAATGACTGTGGCAAGGTTGCATTTAAAGGTCCAGTGTGCAGGGTCAAGTGGCATCTAGCTTGTTGTCTGCATATCGCAACTAACCAAATACCCCTCGTCCCACCCTGAGGACTCACTCTGTAGATGTAAAAAGCTCATTCTAGGGTAGCAACAGCACAAATATTCTTATTTTCAGGTGATTATAAACTAATGTAAACATAATAGTGATTCAGCATTTCATTTCTGCAGATAGATCTCCCTATATCCTACACACTGGAGCTTTAAAGAAACACGCTGAACTATTTGGTTTGAGGCGTCATGCACGGCAGCCTCCTCAGTCTGTGCAGATATAGCAGAGGCTGCAGGTAGCTGCAGGTAACAGCAGCGGCCATCGCGATGGCCACGTACTGACACAACATTGTTTGAGCTGGAACTCGTCCCTCCAGAGGCATGGTGATGACGTAGGGGAGGTAGTTGAGCGTGAGGACAAGCTGGATGATGGCAATGGTGGTGAAGGCCTTCCTCTTCATGGAATTCATCTCTCCCTTTCCTCCTCTCTCAACCTTCTTCGCCCCCTTCTCCTTTCTTTCTCCCGGGCTCATGACTCCACTACACATTCGTTTCTCCTCCCCTTTCTCCTTCTTCCTCTTCTTCTCCTTTTCCACCATCTCTATGTCCCTCGGCGGAGGTTTTTGCAATGTTTTGAGAACGGACAGGCAGCAGAAGGTGTCTATGACTAAAACAGGGAGGAAGAGCACACATACTGGCACAATAGACCGCCCCAAAAAAGCAGTGGTTGCCAAGACAAAATAAATGCACCAAGAGACCCCCAAACATCCCCATTTGTATTGAGGAGACTTGAACCTGGAAGAGGAAGGAACAGAAAGGAGAGAGTCACACAGTAGGTACCACATCTTTTCACACACAACCACTTCAAATTAAACCTTGTGTGGTTTTACCGTAAATAGTCGAGGGGTCGCACCACAGCAATGTACCTCTCCACACACACCAGACAGAGGAGCATTGGCTTCATAATTAGCCCCATCCCTGTCAGGAAGGTCGTCAAGCCCAAAACATTTTCACTCCACCACAGATAGTGATTGATGAACATCAGAGGTACGATCAGGTAGAAGGTCAGGTGGGCAATAGCCAGGTTGAGGGGGAAGAAGTCTGCAGGAAGGACACCGGCATCCTTTGACCTTTGAATTTGGAGTAAAAGAAAGTTTTGCAAGAACTGGTAGTCTTTAATTGGTTCATTTAATACACCAAAATTCTAGAAAATGTCCACCTTTTCCTCAAGATGTGACAGATGAGCCAGATGTTCAACGGGACGCCAATGAGGACTTCAGAGGAGACGGTGATAAAGAGGATGAGGAGGCCTGCCGAAGGTGCTCCTAATTTGCCAGCACCGTCATTAGAAGTAACACATATTGCCCAGACATACCCTGAAGCTGAGGAAAACGAATTCACAGCCGAGCCGTTCATACTGCAGAGGAAGGCAGAGAAATGTCCATTATTGTTTGGTAAACCTGCAGGAAGATAATTTGTACATGACAGTGAAAATGTATCTATAGATTATGAAGAGACAGTGAAGTAGCTTTAACAAACCTTTTAGTGTGAGGTGTGAGTGACGCTCTGTAGAAAGCAGGGTCTGTTCCACTGACTGTTTGCTCACTGGTGCAGGTTCATTTGATAGCTGTGAAACACGACAGATGTCAGATTTGCATGAAAATTACATGAACCAGATACAGATGGTGCGCCGTCCTGTGAGCTTACTGCACACACTGTATTTATTATATGGTATTTATTGTAAGTACAAGTTTGCTTTCTTTTTCACATCACAGAGTGGGAACTGAACTTTTTGTCATATACTGTGTGATGTACAGATCATAGCTATCAAAAAGTATTTGTTGTTTACTAATAGACCAAAAAAGTATTAGTATTGGTGTATATATATATGTATATATATATATATATATATATATATATATATATATATATATATTTATATATGTATATACATATATATATATATATATATATATATATATATATAGGAAGTCCTTTCTGGTTTATGTAATTCACTCCTTTGGAACAAATGAATGATGTTGCTGTTTGATGAAGTTATGTTTTGGCTTTTAAATATATATATATGTTTTTTAAATGAAACAAAATACATGTCAAATAATCTAGAGGTAAATAAAATATATCAACACAATGAATAAGAGAATAGCTGTGCGGTAAATAGTGTAGATATGAATACACGTCCCGCAGCGGTGATAAGTGTTCCTGAACGCACCTTTTTGTCACGTCTCTCTCAGCGTGCTGAATGCAGGCCTCTGATTGGCTTGCGGCTTGTGTGTTGCAGCCTGTAAGTGCGCTCGATATAATATCAGCGTGTACTGCATGGGCGGAGGTGAGGTTATGCAGTATATTCAATAGCGCTAACTCCACCCGCACAGGCACTCTCAAGACAATAATCACGCGCTCACAATCTTTTACCAAGAACTCGCGCGGAGTTTGGATATTGAACACATATCTGTGGCGGGAGATGTTGGACCGAGGAGGATAGAGACGACTTCGTTGTTTTTATATCTCAAATTGTGTCGAAAAAAAGTAGAATATCAGGAAGAATAGACGCTTTTGCTGGAGGGAGACGCAACGATGGAGGATTTCGGACTTTATGCGGTTTTCGGAGTGAACGGTCCGCCTCAGAGGCTGCTGAGGTACGTTAGACGCGTAACCTTATGAACAGAAACGTTAATGTTAGCTTGTTTTCCGCTTGAAACGCAATGTCTGCGAGCCTTACTTTAGCAGAAGCGTTGTTGAATAGAAGTTTGTGTACGCAGCCCCTTCATAAATCTTTAGCCGCTGCTCGTTGGCGCCTCTTTAACTGAACCGTGTTTATGGAGGAATATTCGTCGGCTAGCTCCTCCGATATTGAGAAACACATGCCAGTAAACGCTTTCCCTTCTCTAGCTTCCTGTTTCTGATAGCTAAGAGAAGAATATTCACTTATTTCTTTGGGGTTTTTTTCTGCGTCAGTGCTGAAGGTTCGTGCAGGGTGGCAGTTGCAGTTCCTCCAAGTGTCCGCCAGGTGGTGCTGTTCAGCAGCGGCCCGTGGGGACAGAGGATCTGCGTCAACGCGGAGCTCGACGATGCTGACCGGATGCCCATCACCATCGGCAAACTGACTCCATATAACAAGTAGGTTCACTCTCGTGCTTTTATCCCCATGGTGAGATTTCCACTGCTTATTTGTGTAGTAAAGGTTGATTGTGTCTGCGCGATGTCTGGTGCATCTCCTGCATCCAGCTGTCATTAAATATGAATGTCAGTAATCAGAATGAATGAGAAACATTTCACTGATTATAGCTCATGTCCTCCAGGTGCCTGTCATGGGAGCAGTGGGAAGAGGAGACATGGACAGACAGCGTCACACTGAATGTCACTCTGGAGGGAGGAAACTTGGCAAGTATTACAAACCGTAACTATCAGGACCGGGAAAAGTCAAACAAACAACCAAAAGAGCTGTTTATATAGTCTGGAAATATAACACGATGCACAAGGAAGGAAGTCTGTTAATCGTCATAGTCTTCAGAGCATTTTGGGGGTAAAATTACAATATTAACAAACTGAAATAATCTTCCTGTAGAGAAATGAATGGGATATTGTTGTGATTTTAGCATTTAATTAATTTAAATGCTGTAGTGAAAGAACAAGGACGTAATGATCGGTGTAGGCCATCAAAGGTAAATAAGAGAAAAGTTGAAACTTTCATATTTTAAACAACCATTGTGGCAATTGGAGTTTGTGCATGTGAAACTCAGACGCAGACAGACAGAAGCAGTGCACTTGTAAATGACACCAAACGCAGCAGAGACTCTCAGGGTAGTTTTTAACCACAATACTGTTTTTAGGACAAACAGAGAGCCTTTAAAAATTTACCAAACCACATTTGGCAGATGATGATCTTGAACCCTGATCAAACATCCACAGAAAAAGATCAGTCATCTGATTTAATGAATCATCATTGGGTCGCTCAAGTGATGAAGGATTTATTTATTTTGAAACGCAGCCCTATTGTAGACACATTTGTTTTTCTTCATTCCTGGTTTTCCCCAAAAAATGAGAAAACATCTCTTCCTCCACATGGATGAATGAATCTTGTCCACATATTCTGTCCCCAGGTAAAAGCAGACGGGGTAGACCCAGAGCTCATTCTGGCTGTGAAGGAGTACACGCCAAAGGTAATCTATGTGAATGATGCACTATTACTCATACAAGTATCTCATGAGACGTCTAGACAGCAAAATCCCATAACTAGAGCTGTGTCCAACAGTCGTCCTTGCATTTGTCAGTACAATAATAATAATAATAATAATAATTCATTTAATTTATATAGCGCTTTTCAAGGACCCAAAGTCGCTTACAGAGATAAGAACACAGATAGCAAACAGAGATCACAAAGCACGACAGGGAACAAAAGCAAAACAGGTACAACAGTAGTCAAGAGGTGGCAGGGGTGGATTGAAGAGCGGTGGGGGGGGCTGATGAGTGAGGAGCGTGGAAGGAGAGTGTAGGGGGGGGGGGTCAGGGGGAGAGGCCAGGAAAGAAGGTGGTTATGGGTAGGGGAGATCGTAGGCTTGTGAGAAGAGGTAGGTTTTTAGGCGGGATTTAAATGTGGTAAGTGAGGGAGAGTCACGGACTAGTTTGGGGAGAGAGTTCCAAAGTCGGGGTGCAGTTCTGGAGAAGGCTCTGTCGCTGAAGGTTTTGAGTCTGGATGGTGGTAAAGTCAGAGTGAGAGAGGAGGAGGATCGGAGGGCTCGGGAGGGGCGATGGGGGATAAGGAGGTCAGACAGGTAGGATGGGGCCAGGTGATGGAGAGCTTTGAAGGTCAGGAGGAGTATTTTGAAGTCAATGCGTTGTTATTGTTTACTTACTTTTGTGTTTGCCTACATTTCCCATAATGCCACTCTAGAAGTTTATTTTGCTAAATGATAAATGACGTAGACTATTCTGACCCTCCCAGGACACTGTGGCTCCCCTCGCAGCCCGAGAGCTCAATGGCAAGAGGAAGAGAGAGCGAACGTCAGAGGAGGACGGTAACGAGAATAGGACGACGAAGAGAGGGGAAGAAGAGAATGTGTGTCCAAACGGTGGCGTGGAGAAGACCACACCTGTGCGTAAGGCCAGAGGTCAAAGCAAAGTGGGCCAGAAGTTGTTCAGCAGCGGAGGAGATGCAACAAAGATGAAGGGAGCAGGTGGGAGAGACGACTCATTGTTGACTGGTAATGATAATTAATCAGTGATCCTGTGGCTCTGTGTGGAGGAGTAAAGCATTTGTGCTGTAACTTCAATCAACTGTCCTTCCTTTTCTCCTTTCTGCAGCTAATGGAGCAGGAGAAGCGCAAGGGATTGTGGGAAGGACGCCTCCTCAAAGTGCAGCCAGGACAAAGAGTAGGCAGGCCAAGACTCCCACGCAGACGGGTGAGTTCGTGCATGCGCTTTGCATCCACTTTTATCTGTTTTTACCTTCACTGTTTTTGTCATATATGCTCACTTTTCAGACCCACAGCTGGTACGTTGATGCACATCGCCCACCTCAGGTTACAGAATGATGCTCTCTGTTTATGTTCAGTGCAGAAATGTAACATAAAGTTGCCCTGCATTTGTTGTAAACTTGGAGTTAGCTGGGTCTGGATCATTTAAAGTTTATTTGTGAGACATTAACATTTGAATAACAAGTCTCTGGTTTTCCTGCAGCCCCATTGGTCAGCCCGTCAGGTCGCTGGGGTCAAACTCTGTGTCCCATCAATGCTCAGACAGCTATTCTGATTGGAGGGCAGGGAGCCAGGATGCAGTTCTGCAAAGATCCAATGTGGAAGCTCTGCACAGGTCAGTCATGGACGACATTATGGACTCTATATTACACACAAAGGGGGATTTAGTTTCTATGGGGTCCACATCAGAGCAGGTGTTGTCTCCTACTGATCCTTAACATCCTTGAAAGTATGTGATTTTTTTTTTTTCTATTTAAGTTTTATTTAGGAAAAAAAAAAGGAAAAGCGTGAATAGAAATGGGACATTGAAAGTGCTTGAATTTATATATTTTGTGCATGATTAGAAACTTTACTTAACATTAATAGATAGACTACATGCATGATGTTTCTATAAATCAATTCTGTATTACAAAAGTGATTATCCTTGGTCGTGTCTCAAACTAAGCTATGTTGGATCCTTGAATTTGCTGGAATTGAGCTTGGAAAATCCATAAAAAGTACCAAAATTTAAGGTTTGAAAAGGTGTGCTAACCCTTTGTCTCTGTCCAACAGAGGACATGTCCTGGGTTGCAGCTGAGACTCTGGCAGAGGGTCCAACACCAGAGGCCAGGATCGGCCACACAGCCGTCTACGACCCGGACTCGAGGAGGATCTTTGTGTTTGGAGGCTCAAAGAACAAAAAGTGGTTCAACGACGTTCACATCCTGGACACGCAGAGCTGGAAGTGGACCATGGTGGAGGTTTGCGTGTTTTGTTTTGCTTGTTTACTGTCCATTTTGCTGCTCGTCCTTTCCTCACGTCATCCTTCCCTCTCTGTTGTCTCCTCCAGGCTCAAGGTAAGGTCCCTCCTCTGGCCTACCACAGCTGCAGCATGTTCCGTGGTGAACTGTTTGTGCTTGGAGGAGTGTTTCCTTGTCCGAACCCAGAGCCCGACGGCTGCAGCGACTCACTGTATATCTTCGACCCCCACCTCTCCATCTGGTACCAGCCTATTGTAACAGGCGACGCACCCTCCGCCCGCTCCGGGTAAGATGGTTGATCCACATCAATCCTCTCTCCATACACATTTTTAGTTCACTTCTTTTCTCTTGGTCTCATCCTCCCTCTTGGTTTCACTTTCAGTCACTCTGCGTGTGTGATGCAGGAGAGAAAGATCTATGTGTTTGGTGGATGGGACACTCCTGTCTGCTACAATGACATGTACATGTTGGACCTGGGTAAGCCCAGTTACATGCACACAAAAGGCACATTCACTAGATACACTTACACCAAAACAGTCAGAGGTATTATTCTAACTGCACTTTTCTCATTGGGGTTGTAGTTTGCAACATATCAAAAGATGTTTCTAATGTTTGTTTTGCCAGCTTATGTACCTACTTGAGAGATGCAGAATATTACAAAAGCCTTTCAATGTGATGTACTCCACTCCAGTACAATGCTACTTCCCTCTAGGAATTCAGTAATGAACAAAAGTAAAATTATGACCTTTTTTTTTATTGGCACCAAAACTGAAAAATATGAGTACACTTGGTGCATGTAGTGGCCAGTTAGTGTATATTTAATCAGAGTTGTGAACGTGTAGCACTGCATGCATAATTGATATTTGAATATTTTTGTGTCTCTTAGGTCTGATGGAGTTTTCTGCTGTGAAAACAACTGGGATAGCCCCGTCTCCTCGAAGGTAAAGTAGTCAACACACATTGAACTTCAGCCAGAGGGGGAATTTATTAATTTTTTATTTTGGGTGGATACAAAATCATATATGTCAGAATCTGAGATAATCAAGAATCTTCAGTAATCATAGCTGTTGATGTACATGAGAGGAATTGCCAGTTTTGTATTTTATTCAGGCAAATGTCTTGTTTTTTACGTAGTGTTTAACATGAAGTTAAGCAGATTTTGGTAAATGGCAGATATTTTTCTTAATAAGTTTCCACCCTTTTTGTTAGTTAATTTGTGTGTTTGTGTTCCAGCTGGCACGGCAGCGCTGTGCTCTCAGACACACAGTTCCTGATCCACGGAGGTTACAATGGAAACAATGCTCTCAGCGACACCTTCATCTTTGACACAGGTGAGAGGCAGCTCACAGTCACACTCCAGCTTTGTACGCACTTCTGTCTGCTTGGAAAGCTTTTCAGGACAATTACTGTTTTCTTTGTTGGTGTTGGTCGATGAACGAGTCCACTTAGTTGTCCTTTTTAAAAAAAATTTTTAAAATTGTCGCTTATTTGTCATTAAATCCTGCAGTCTAAAAAAATGTCATGAAATAGGGAAAATTTCACGGATTCACAGACTCAGCGGGGAAATCTTTAGACTGGCTGT
This sequence comes from Sparus aurata, assembly GCF_900880675.1. Taxonomy (NCBI): domain Eukaryota; kingdom Metazoa; phylum Chordata; class Actinopteri; order Spariformes; family Sparidae; genus Sparus; species Sparus aurata. The sequence goes on along the minus strand of NC_044196.1, from coordinate 35,368,183 downwards.
TATATCCAAAACCCAAAAGTAAATGGCGATGGGAAAAGTCTAGCAAATCTGGACCCGGCAAACTTTTTTTCTTGAGAAATTATGATCTGTTATTTAGATAATTTTCAAGTGATTTGCTTATTGCTCCACACTAATCACTCGTCATGTCTCATGAAGCAGCGACCAGTCTGAAAGCAAAAGGAATGTGTGAATTTACAAAAGTAATTTGATAAGTAAATATGTGTCCATATCCAGTATATGGGTACAGACAGTAGCTTAGTATGTGATTTAGGCCTTCATTACAACTAGCGCTGCAACTTACAATTAATTTAATTGTTGAGTATTTTGTCATGTAATTGATCAATGATTTGATCTGACAGTGAGTGCTTTATATGTCTTAACAGTCCGACACCTAAATATATTCAGAATCTAACAGAATCGTGCTTGTTCATTTATGAAGATCACATTATTAAACACGCTGTTTGGTTTTTTTTCACTGGTTCAGACACGAACAGCTGGACGGAGGTGACGCTCCCTCAGCTGTCCGTCCCCAGGGCGGGACACTCCATCATCACGATGCAAACAGGCGGTCACCACCTCTTCTCAGAGGTAGATGAAGTGGTGGACGCCGACTCCGGCAGCAGAACTCTGCTGGTGTTCGGAGGTGGCGACAACGAGGGAAACTTCTACTCCGACCTGACGATTGTCGCTGTGGAGGAACTGCTCACTGCTATTTAAAGAGTGAGAGTGAGTCAGAGGTGAATCCTCACTGCCTAACTGTATGTGAAACAGACTCTTTATTATTTATATGTCTATAGGTTGTCTTTGTCTTCTTCAGTTGTTTCAGCCCTCTCTTCTTTCTTTTGTTTTTTTGAAAGGGTTAGAAAACTTTAGTAGTGGAGCAACATGGTGCATGTGCATTCCTCTCCCCTTGTGGATCCAAATTAACAAGAACAAAGTTTTTATGTTCATAATTTAAAGCTTTTCAAGTTTTTCCTCAGGTCTAATGTCAATGCCAATCTTCTGTCGTTAGTTCATGCCATTAGCTGACTCCTCATCCCACTTTATGATCAATTTAATTTGAATACATATTTTTTGACGTCAAAAGCCTTGATGATTCTGAGCATGTCGAACTTACATGCAAGCGGACTGAACACATTTTAAATTCATATCGACACATTTTAATATCACAAGTCTCATTTGCAAAAGATGGGAATACTGTAAATAACTTCCACCTTGCTCCTCTGCTGCTTCACACCTGTTGCGTATCCCCCGTCCTCGAACTGGACTCGCTCGCGGTGTATTTGCCAACACTCCCCCAGGTTAGCTGTGCAGCTAACTAGCAGCTACAGTTCACAGCAATTAGCAACTTCTGTGTTGCAGCCATTTGATGTATTTGTGTTAAGGTGGCAGCTGTAATAAAATATCTTTTTATTTTTAGCGTATATATATCTTGTTTCATGTTGCCTCTTGACAGGGACAAGTGCAGTAATTGTATTTCATAATGGTCAAAATCACGACAGTGTTTGTTTTTGATATTATCTCCAAAATGTTGGCTATGCTTGAGTGAAAAACATCTCATTTCCTGTGCTGTTCTGTCTTCACTTGGCTTCTGTCATTACTTAATAAACATTTGATTTTACGCTGCCTTTTAAGCTTACTCCTTCTTCAAAACGACTTCTTGCTTTCCTGCTCAGTAATGTCTCTAAAAAGAAGTGCAGAGATGTAGAGACAGTTAAACCCACTTAGACTCAGTTTAGACAACCCTTTCCATTTGCAGAATAATTAACACATCTCTTCAGTCTGACATAAAACACTGAGGTGTACTTGAAACCAAGTGGTGTCAAACTGATGTCATTTAAATGAGGTTTGATGCTTAACAACATCTCTGTCCCAGTAACTCTACGCTAACATAAGCTAACGCCAGCCTATCAGAGTAACACTGATGTCATCTTCAAAGAGGCCAAGCTAAATGGAGATGTTTTAATAAAAGATTAGCGGCACTGGAGAGGGATTATCTTTTGGCTGATAATGGTGTCATGAATGTTTTGTAACTTTTACATTTTCACTGGATTATGCTGCCAACCTCCTTAGTAACAGGAGGTGCATACAGGTCAGTTAATGCCTATTTATTTAATGCACAAACCAGCAGCAGATTAAATGTCACCACGTCTGTTCATCCAAGCAGAAAGCAGAGGAGAAACCGTGTAATCATAAAACATGAGCTGCAATTACATTCTCAGATTATAGAAACTTCATAGAGTATGTGTCACAGGAACAAACGTATGGCGACAGATACAGATGGATAAGTAGAAAAGTAGAATACATGAATAATGACTTGAATACACAAAATTAAGCAAAAAGAAATTCTTAACATGATGTACACACATTTTAACGGTTACTATGAAGTAAATTGAGACACTGAAAGAGATAAAAATTAGTCCCACAGTGGGGAAATTTGCATTAGTACAGCACAGAAGGGGAGGCAGGCTAAAACAGAGCATTAATTAAAACCATTATAATGATAAGTACAAAATATATGTGTGAAAAGCAGTAAGAACAATACAAATTATATAAGAAAAACTACTAATATTTACGCTAGTGCACACTCAGAAGTGTGTGTGTGTGTGTACGTGTGTGTGTGGTCTGCAGTGCTGGTTGTACAGTCTAACAGCAGCTGGACCTGTGATACCTCTCCTTCACACACTCAGCCTGATGCTGAACGAGCTCTCCAGGACTGTTGGAGCATCCTGCATAGTGCTGGAGTCATTATCCATCAGTGAAAGCTATCAGCCTCCTTTCTCCCAGCTGCACCTGCACTGAGTCGAGGGGGCGTCCCAGGACAGAGCTGGCCTACTTAACCAGTTTATCAAGTCTCTTCCTGTCTGCAGTCGTGATGCAGGAAGACTACTCGAAAGAAAATGGCTGATGCAACAACGGAGTCAATAGAGGTCCCCTAAAATGTGTAGGAGGGCGGTCCTCAGCAGGTTACGGTTAGGGGTTAGGCCTTTCTTGTGAACTGCAGTAGTATTGTCTGTCCAGTGCAGTTTATTGTTCAGGTGAACACCCAGGTACCAATAATGTGAAAGGGTTTTGGGGGCTGAGTAAGTCTTCTTGCATATATTCTCACATATTAGTGCTGGGCGATGTGGCCGTTCAAATAATATATCAATATATTTTGTCCATATTTTGATACATGATCCTCTGTATTGATATTCATATTATGAAATCTCCTCGCAAGCTCAGGTGCCAGAGCTGTGCGATAAAATCGAACATCAATGTTTCCCAATGACACAAGTTCATGGATCACGGATCTCTCTTGGACAGTGAAAAAAAAACCAGTATAAAATATACCTGGGCAGCCCACCAAATAAAATGTGTGTGTGGGAAAGACTGATATCACAAAATCTTTTACCAAATACCTCAAAGTCGATATTGCAACAATATTGTTTGGATGACTGTTGATATTCACACAACAATTAAGAAAATCCGATCATTTTCCTGCTGTGCAGCCTTTAAAACCAGGAAGAGACAACACTAGTGTTGTGTTGTCATATCACTGTATATATAACATACTGTCTTTATATATAACATACTGTCCATATATATATATAACACACTGCCCTTATATATAACACACTGCCCTTATATATAACACACTGCCCTTATATATAACACACTGCCCTTATATATAACACACTGCCCTTATATATAACACACTGCCCTTATATATAACATACTGTCCATATATATATAACACACTGCCCTTATATATAACACACTGCCCTTATATATAACATACTGTCCATATATATATATAACACACTGCCCTTATATATAACATACTGTCCATATATATATAACACACTGCCCTTATACTCCTCCTTGAACCGGCACCTTATCGTGGTGGAGGGGTTTGAGCACCTGAATGATCCGAGGAGCTATGTTGTCCGGGCCTTAATGCCCCTGGTAGGGTCTCCCAAGTCAAACAGGTCCTAGGTGACGGGTCAGACTAAGATCGGTTCACTCGCCCCTGATGAAAGTTATACTACCAAGGACGTGCACGTCGCCCGGATCGGCGTCACCAGGGCCCCACCCTGGAGCCAGGCCCGGGGTTGGGGCTCGCAGGCGAGCGCCTGGTGGCCGGGTCTCTGCCCACGGGACCCGGCCGGGCGCAGCCCGAACGAGCAACGTGGGCCCGCCCTCCCGTGGGCTCACCACTCGCGGGAGGGTTCCGAAGGGGCCGGTGCAGAGGGATATGGGTGGCGGTCGTGGGCGGGGGCCCCGGCGGCCCGATCCCCGGATGGTGACTCTAGCCATGGGGACATGGAATGTCACCTCACTGGGGGGGAAAGAGCCTGAGCTGGTGCGGGAGGTTGAGCGGTACCGACTAGAAATAGTCGGTCTCACCTCCACGCACAGCCTGGGCTCTGGAACCCAACTCCTTGAGAGAGGCTGGACTCTCTTCCACTCTGGAGTTGCCCGCGGCGAGAGGCGGCGAGCTGGTGTAGGCTTGCTTATAGCCCCCCAGCTCAGCCGCCATGTGTTGGAGTTCTCCCCGGTGAACGAGAGGGTCGTTTCCCTGCGCCTTCGGGTCGGGGATAGGGCTCTCACCGTTGTCTCGGCTTATGGGCCGAACAGCGGTGCAGAGTACCCGGCCTTCTTGGAGTCCCTGGGAGGGGTACTGGAGAGTGCTCCAACCGGGGACTCCTGGGGGACTTCAACGCCCACGTGGGCGATGACAGTGTTACCTGGAGGGGTGTGATTGGGAGGAACGGCCTCCCCGATCTGAACCCGAGTGGTGTTTTGTTACTGGACTTCTGTGCTAGTCACAGTTTGTCCATAACGAACACCATGTTCAAGCATAAGGGTGTCCATATGTGCACGTGGCACCAGGACACCCTAGGCCGGAGATCAATGATCGACTTTGTGGTCGTGTCATCTGACCTCCGGCCGTATGTCTTGGACACTCGGGTGAAGAAAGGGGCTGAGCTGTCAACTGATCACCACCTGGTGGTGAGTTGGATCCGCTGGCGGGGGAGGAAGCTGGAAAGACCTGGCAGGCCCAAACGTATCGTGAGGGTCTGCTGGGAACGTTTGGCAGAACCCTCTGCCAGGGAGATCTTTAACTCCCACCTCCGGGAGAGCTTTGACCAGATCCAGAGGGAGGCTGGGGACATAGAGTCCGAATGGACCATGTTCTCCACCTCCATTGTTGACGCGGCTGTCCGGAGCTGTGGCCGTAAGGTCTCCGGTGCCTGTCGCGGCGGCAATCCCCGAACCCGGTGGTGGACCCCGGAAGTAAGGGTTGCCGTCAAGCTGAAGAAGGAGTCCTACCGGGCCTGGCTGGCCCGGGGGACTCCTGAGGCAGCTGACGGGTACCGGCAGGCCAAGCGTGCGGCAGCACGGGCAGTCTCGGAAGCAAAAACTCGGGTCTGGGAAGAGTTCGGGGAGGCCATGGAGAAGGACTACCGGTCGGCCTCGAAGAAATTCTGGCAAACCATCCGGCGCCTCAGGAGGGGGAAACAGTCCTCCACCAACACTGTTTACAGTGGAGGTGGGGAGCTGTTGACCTCGACTGGGGACATCGTCGGGCGGTGGAAGGAATACTTCGAGGATCTCCTCAATCCCACTGACACGCCTTCCATAGAGGAAGCAGAGGCTGGGGACTCAGAGGTTGACCCATCCATCACCCAAGCCGAAGTCACTGAGGTAGTCCGTAAGCTCCTCAGTGGCAAAGCACCGGGGGTGGATGAGATCCGCCCTGAGTACCTCAAGTCTCTGGATGTTGTGGGGCTGTCTTGGCTGACACGTCTCTACAGCATCGCGTGGCAGTCGGGGACAGTGCCTCTGGACTGGCAGACCGGGGTGGTGGTCCCCCTATTTAAAAAGGGGGACCGGAGGGTGTGCTCCAACTATCGGGGGATCACACTCCTCAGCCTCCCCGGGAAAGTCTATTCCAGGGTACTGGAGAGGAGAATTCGGCCGATAGTCGAACCTCGGATCCAGGAGGAACAATGCGGTTTTCGTCCTGGCCGTGGAACACTGGACCAGCTCTATACCTTCCGCAGGGTGCTCGAGGGTTCATGGGAGTTTGCCCAACCAGTCCACATGTGTTTTGTGGACTTGGAGAAGGCATTCGACCGTGTCCCTCGTGGCATACTGTGGGGGGTGCTCCGGGAGTACGGGGTCGGGGGCCCTCTGTTAAGGGCCGTGCGGTCCCTGTACTGCCGGAGCAGGAGCCTGGTTCGCATTGCCGGCAGTAAGTCAGACCTGTTCCCAGTGCATGTTGGACTCCGGCAGGGCTGCCCTTTGTCACCGGTTCTGCTCATTACTTTTATGGACAGAATTTCTAGGCGCAGCCACGGGCCGGAGGGGATCTGGTTCGGGAGCCAATGGATTTCGTCTCTGCTTTTCGCGGATGACGTGGTCTTGTTGGCTCCTTCGAGCCGGGACCTCCAGCATGCCCTGGGGCGGTTTGCAGCCGAGTGTGAAGCGGCTGGGATGAGAATCAGCACCTCCAAATCCGAGGCCATGGTTCTCGACCGGAAAAAGGTGGCCTGCTCCCTCCAGGTGGGAGGAGAGTTCCTGCCTCAAGTGGAGGAGTTTAAGTATCTTGGGGTCTTGTTCACGAGTGAGGGAAGGACGGAGCGTGAGATTGACAGACGGATCGGTGCAGCGGCCGCAGTAATGCGGTCGTTGTATCGGTCTGTCGTGGTGAAGAGAGAGCTGAGCCGAAAGGCGAAGCTCTCGATTTACCAGTCAATCTACGTTCCGACCCTCACCTATGGCCATGAACTCTGGGTCATGACCGAAAGAATAAGATCCCGGATACAAGCGGCCGAAATGAGTTTCCTCCGCAGGGTGGCAGGGCGCTCCCTTAGAGATAGGGTGAAGAGCTCTGTCACCTGGGAGGAGCTCAGAGTAGAGCCGCTGCTCCTCCACATCGAGAGGAGCCAGCTGAGGTGGCTCGGGCATCTGTTTCGGATGCCCCCGGGACGCCTCCCTCGGGAGGTGTTCCTGGCATGTCCCTCCCGGAGGAGACCCCGAGGAAGACCCAGGACACGCTGGTGTGACTATGTCACTCAGCTGGCCTGGGAACGCCTTGGGGTCCTCCCGGAAGAGCTGGAGGCAGTATCCGGGGAGAGGGAAGTCTGGGTGTCCCTGCTCAGGCAGCTGCCCCCCGCGACCCGGCCCCGGATAAGCGGAAGAAAATGGATGGATGGATGGCACTGCCCTTATATATAACATACTGTCCATATATATATAACACACTGCCCTTATATATAACATACTGCCCTTATATATAACATACTGCCCTTATATATAACACGCTGCCCTTATATATAACATACTGTCCATATATATATATAACACACTGCCCTTATATATAACACACCGCCCTTATATATAACACACTGCCCTTATATATAACATACTGCCCTTATATATAACACACTGCCCTTATATATAACATACTGCCCTTATATATAACATACTGTCCATATATATATAACACACTGCCCTTATATATAACATACTGCCCTTATATATAACATACTGTCCATATATATATATAACACACTGCCCTTATATATGACACACTGCCCTTATATATAACACACCACCCTTATATATAACATACTTACCTTATATATAACATACTGTCCATATATATATAACACACTGCCCTTATATATAACATACTGCCCTTATATATAACACACTGCCCTTATATATAACATACTGTCCATATATATATATATAACACACTGCCCTTATATATAACACACTGCCCTTATATATAACACACTGCCCTTATATATAACATACTGTCCATATATATATAACACACTGCCCTTATATATAACATACTGCCCTTATATATAACATACTGTCCATATATATATATAACACACTGCCCTTATGTATATAACATACTGCCCTTATATATAACATACTGTCCATATATATATATATAACTGGTCTTGGCTGACACGCTAACCACACCGCCCTTATATATAATACACAGCCCTTATATATATAATACACTGCCGTTATATATAACAGACTGGTGCAGATTGAGAAACTCTTTTACTATAGAGGAGAAGCAGGAGAATCAGAATAAAGACGGAACCTGGAAAATACTGTAAAAGGAGGAAAAAACCAAATCCTGAACACACTGACGTGTACATAGCTTTGTGCTGTTTCGGCATCTTACTGAAAAACAGAGCGCTGAACTGGTTTCACCTACTCCGTGGCATTTCCTCTGGTGATGCAAAGGAAAGCAGGGCTTCCTCAAAATCTTTAATCAAAAACAAATCAGTCTTCTCATTTCCCTGTAATACTTTTAGGTACATGGCTTTTCCCACTTCCACTGCAAACCATAAAATATGCAACATACTTAATGGGCTATGAAGAAAGTCCTCATTACTTTGGTTGTAATTAAAGAGTATGTGGTTGAAATCATTTTTTGATTTTCAGATTTCAGCAAAGTACATCATGTTGCACTAACTGCTATTGTAGCACAGTCTGTACAGATTGAGCCTATTTTTGGCCTAAGCTTCTTACTTCTTCACTAATTTTGCCCACGCTATGAGTCAGCACCTATTAAATTGCCAGGTTAGAGAAGGATAAGTCTGTTAGGCCATGAATTAGGCAAAAGAGAGATGATCCTTGTACTTTACACTCAAAAATTTTATGTTTGAGCGTGTTCTCATTCGTCTCTTCTTCTATAATCATGTTCGGTACATCTTGTCTCAAAAGGTTGCAGCGTAAATGTTTATCTGCACCTGCTGTAATTATTCCAACAGATTATTTTTGGTGCTCTGGTAATCACAGTATATATCTATGAATCATCAGCGGTCCAGGACCAGCTATATCAAGGCAGATTACTCCTTCTTATGATTAATAAATCATGTAGGAACTATGAACACCCAACACTATAACTATGTCTCTCATATATTCATGCCATTCTATCTGACATCTCTCTCTCTCTCTACTCAGGGCCCTGGACCTAACCTACTACCAAAGCACTGGCCAATCATGGGCAGAGTAGGGTGGGTCGTGCCTTTGCCTTAGTAAATATATAGTTTCACAAGCCACGCTGGCCTGACGTGCTTCTACAGTAGCCTATAATGGACAAATCAAAAACTAGCAATTTGGGTGGTTCGCTCTAGATGTCACTAAATCACACACTCTGGTCTTTTGAAGAATTACTTTGATTACTTCCAAACTTTGTTCAATAACTGGCTGAGAGGGAATTCACTGGTAGCAGCTGGGAGCTTAATGCTCCAGTGATGATACGTGTGAAAATGTGGAACATAACGCTGTTTTGACCAGATGACACAACAATCAAGATCTGCATATCCCCCCAGAGTTACCGACACAGAGTTACCAACACAGAGTTACCGACACAGAGTTACCGACACAGAGTTACCGACACAGAGTTACCGACAGCAGGACTGGGTGTGAGCACGATTCTTATTGAGGTAAACATTAATGCAAAAAGACTTTCCTGACAATAATGTATCAACAGTCTGATGAGGTGTATAGACGCCAGCCTCCACAGAGAAAATCACTGGCTACATATTAAAAATAACTGTTATTACAGCCTCAATCTGCCCGGATGCATTTGGCAGACTGAAATGGGAGACTGGAGATAAAAAGGCTGGTTTGCTTTTGAATGTCCGTCCAATGAGAGTTAAAATACCCCTAATAATCAGCTGCAATTAACAGTCTGCAGTTCAGCCTCCTACTCAGAGTGTCATTTCTTCTACAAAGCAAAATAGCAGGACGGCTGCCAAGAAAACGTGTTTTCATCCAAGCATTTATGGGACACAGCAGTAAATAGTGTCAGGATGGGATATAGTTTTTTATGTATTCACTTAGATAGATAGATAGATAGATAGATAGATAGATAGATAGATAGATAGATAATACTGCGTAATATACTCAGACATCCTGCAGATGGCGACACTTCAGTACATTTTCCCCAGAAACTACCTTGACTCTCTCTCAGTTTGTCATGTTAAAATGTGTCGTTGAGTTCATGTGCTCTAAAACACGACCACTTATGACATTTTTCTGATGTAGTTTAACACCTGGTCACAAAAACACTGTGACATGTGACATCCGCTCCCCTGTGATCCACCATCAAACTGGACACGCTCCAATATGCTGAACATGAAAAAGAAGAGGACATATTCTGCCAAGTTCTGAGACACACTGATGGATAAGTTACAACAAAGACAGAGGGACGCAGTAAGAACAGTATTGATGATATGCAAACACTTTTATTACATGTTTGTCTCCTTTAACAGTTTGTATATCCCTGAGCACACTGAGTCCATCATCAGAGAAGTGATTTTTCCCTTGATTCATCGGGAAATCCTGCCAGTTGGATGCTCTCCCAGTCATTACTAACAAGCCTCTCATACCCCTTCATTTCCTCATTTCTTTTTTATTTTCTCTATAACATCCTCGCATTGTGCGAATGCTGAATATTTGGTATGGTGAGTCGTCTCTGCGGACCTCCACACTGGTAGAGTTCATACATCACCACTTCCCGTGGCAGCCATATTACCTTCTTCGTCAGTCTATGGCTGTTGCTAAGTAACTTGGGAATGTCTACGCCGGCTGTCAGCATCACAGTCACACTTATGGGCGCATATTTACAAATGCTGCTTTAACAGCTGTGATTGCAAAGAGGACCCATAATTCATCCACACAACAGTGTAGTCTGACAACAGGGTTCGGTCTCAGATGAGAGCGACTGGGCATATTTGGGAAGAAAATTATATTTTCCAACAAAATTCTGTTAACGTAACAAAACAAAGTGTTATTTTACAGAATAATCATTAGATTACCTTCAACTAGAGAACCCCACATGTCAGCAAAGATCCTCCTGCCTGTGAGCATAATTAGGCTCCCTGGTGTGTTGCTAACTCTGACCCTCTTACAGACGAACAAGACTCAATAAGACTCTGCTTACAATGCACATGCCTGATATGTGTTCTTCCATTTCCCTTGAGTAAAAAGTGTGTTGGTTTTCGTTAGTTTCATCTGTTACGTTTAGCACTGCAGCGACTTGTCCATTAATCTGTTATTAAATTAATCGACAACTATTTTGATAATCAATAAAGCAAAAAAGGTTAAATGTCTTTGATTCAAGCCTCTTCAATGTAAAGTAAAGTGAATATGTTTGTTGGGCTGTGGACTAAAACATGACATCTTCTTGGGCTTTAGGGAACACTGATCAACATGTGTGCATTAAACAGATCTGCACGGACTTTTCGGACTGTTCTGTTGGGGAGTTGTTTGGGTCCCTGGAGAATACAGTTCTCGGGTCCCTTTACTCATCCTACTTGGATGTTGATTTTTCTGTGGGCCCCTGGAAAAATCCCTGTCTTTATTCCACTCACCACAGACTGCTGCAGAGAAACACCACCACAAATGTGTATCCAAGATCTGTGTTAATTCTTTAGTTTTTCATTTGTATTATAAGTCAGCCACGCTATAAAACGTTACTCTATCACAGTATTAAATCATACACATGCTGGCAGGATGTGAGAACACCACAATCTCCTGCACCTGCCATTTACCAACCTGAGAGGTTCGGAAAAAGCCGAGTGCAGCCGAACACAGACCGAACCCCCTCCCTCTCCCGTCCTCCTCTTTCAGTCGTGGTGCAAGCAGCCATGTTGCCGCGAGCTTGTTCCGGTATCAGGGCAGGATCGTGCGCATAGACTGCATTCGGGCGCAGCTCGTCGCCTCTCTCCCCCTGCCGCCCGTGACACGCACCTCCGAACAAGAAAAGCCCAGTTTGCCGATAATGGATTTTACAACTTGATGATTCCTGCTTCAGTCGGCTGGCGACGGGAATAATAGCAGTCGGTGTACCAACAGGGCGAACTGGTATATCGCTACACTGCAGTGCAGCACTGGTGAACGACCTTATTCCAATCACGCAACACAAGGAAGAGCGCCGGTGATTTCCGTGGATTTTGAGTTTTGTGGGCTGCTCTGTGGCAGTCACCGCCACTGCGGCCGCAGGAGGATAAGCTAACCAGCTAGCTTTGCTTCGAAAGAAACACCGAAATTAGCTAGCTACATGGTGCTAATATTGGTCAGCCACTTAGCTAGCGCAACAGATTAATTCGTGTTTCTCACCTGCCATGTGACCATTTTACATGGTACTGCTTTTTATTTTTCGGATACTCTGACCTGGATATCAACCTGGAAACATTTTGAATTGTTTTGTGTGAGTTGAGAAGGTCGAGACCTCGCCGGGAATAACTTTGGCCTGAAAGTTTGTAGACCCCGGACCTGGTCTCAGACCTGAAAGGAAACATATCTGCCACGAAAAGAGAAAAAGAGGCGTAGACACAGCGTTATGCAAACGACGCTGGATAAACACTTGTTGTAGATTTTCGGTGTCAGTTTTGGCTTTCTCGGACGTTAGTTAGCAGTCTACAGGTTAGCATGCTACCTGCCTAATTGAACCTTGGCTTGTTCAATACAACCGTTGCCCAACTTTTCTTCAAGCTAGCCAAAGTAGCTAGCTGGCCAAAACGTCACATATTCAGGCTGGTAGCTGTCTGGTCTTCATCGACGCTCATAAATGCCAATTGGAAACTGAATGTTTTCGCACTCAGACCGAAGCTAAAGAAGTCATTTTCTTTTTCCTGTTTTGTGCGTGTTGACAAACATGGGACGTGCGTTTGCCGCTAGCTAGTTTCCAGCTAGCTGGCTAACTCGGCTAGCCGCTGATGTGGGATTCAACTTGTTGATTCACGGGCTATCTGTCGTGCTGCTAGCTGGCTAGCACTGGACATCTGTTGGAAATTTCCCTCTACCATCAACTCGACAGGTTTTAAATGCACAATAGACATTGAAGAATCGTCCTTGTTTCGCCGTTGCTTTTCCCCTTTTTGGCAACTTCAAGTCTTTCAAAAATGTCAACAAGGATTCCTCTGGTACAAGTCATTGAAAATTCGACCGGACAGGTAAGATGTGCATCTAAAATAACTCTTCAGTAGTTGATATTTGCCTATAAAATAATGTATTTGTGTGCTGTGCAGTGAGGGCCTAGATGGCCTTCCAGAGTCTCTGGTTGTCTTTTGCCTTTCCTCTGTTGTCTTTGCCACACAGCAGTGATTCACCAGCTTGCCTACGCACTCACTGGATTTCCCACTCCTTGCAGAGCAGAAGAACAAATTTAGGTTTCTGTTTAGTCTGTGTGTTGGGGCATGTCCTCCTACTTGACTTTTCATTACTTTGACCTGTTGCAATACAGACAACCCTGTCAGCCAGTTCCACGTGAAATCTACATAGTTGACAGTACAGAAACCAGCATCCACGTATAAGCCAGACACGTTGTTGTTTCAGCCAGTGTGCCACTGTATATAACCCTAACCCCACTGCATATAGTGCAAATGCAAACTTTGAAAAATCAAGGTGCCATCATTCATTAATCATTAAGTACATTTTACAGAAAGGACCAATGTGGAATGAAGTCGAGCTTTGTGAAAACTGTCTCCCAGAAGTTTAGCTGTGATTTCAGGTTCCATACGAGCACAGAGGGACTGAAGGCGCTCACAAACAGTACACATCCTCTTCTGACCTAAAGCCACTGACCCTTATCCAGAGGGCCCCGAAACACACTTTAAATAACATTTATACGTGTGTCAAATTGCAAAGGGTTTTGAGAGCTGTACATTCAAAGAGGTTTTATGTTTCAGTTGAGTTGAGTTGAAAAACATTTTGGTGACGTGCTTAAAAGTTTATAAGACCAAGAAATGCTTTGGCCGTGCTCTGTAAATCATTACTGAAAGGCTAGAACAAAACTACTGCAATGTTTGTCTCACTATTGTAGACAGTTTTATCTGTAGAGTCATTGAAATTCAGAAAAAAGCCACATGCTCACATGAAAACCATTATAGTTTCTGATAAAGACTTTGACTTGCATTACTTGGATAGCTGTCTACAGGCATCATGTGATGCAAAATCTACGCTCTACTGAGCGCTGGATGGAAAAGTTTGTGTGTCTACATGTTGACTGAGGAGGCAGTGGATGATCTCGACGCGTGTGTGAAGCTAAACCTATTTCCATATTTGTGCTGTACAGTGTCGAGGTATATGAATGTAGATGCTGTGTGGTATTATTATCAGAGGTGGTCAGAAGCTTTGAGTATAGGGTTAGCAGCATAAGTAGAGCACATGTGTTTACATCAAACACATTCGATTAGACATGAGTTAACAACAATGACAGCAATTAACATGATAAGTGAGGGGAGTGTTATTAAATGGTAATATCCAGGAGCTGCACCCTCTGTCAAACAGTTTTGTACTTGAGACATTGAAAGCCCAACCCAGGTGTGTTTACTGTGGCAGTGCAGCCAACCAGAATGCAGATCTGCTCTCACATGAAAACCTGTTGGTACTGAAGACTCAAAGGTTAAAAGATTTAGTCTGTCTTCGCTTCTTGTACAAATAAAATGCTGACGGAAGTTGTCTGTTGATACCATGATCTCACTGCGAGCGCTGGTGTGTGTGCTGGCTTGTCTCACACAATGGATCGCTGCTTCCATTAGAGTTTACAGCAAAAGCAGATCGACGTGTAGACTGACATGTATGCATGTAGGTAGGTAGATAAGTGTAGGCACACACAGGGGGAGTGACACTTGCATATTCTTTCATGGCTACACCCTTACTTACCTGGAACAGAGGTCATAAACAGTACACTTGATTATATAAGACTTTGACTGTAGCACCCACACTCACATTTACATGGCCTCTCTATATCCAGTGGGATTTTAAGGTTCATGTCATAAGTTGTGTGTGTTTGGAACATACATCGAACACTAGTACAAAACATGAGAATGAACCTTCAGTATGGCTGGACTAACCCTGCTTTGAAGAGGCCTCTGGAAAAATGGATTTAGAAAAAACTGCCTGTCCAAAATGTTTGACCTGGTTCTATGCAAGAACATCCAACAACACACTGGTGATGGCCACTCCTCATATAAATGCAAGCGTACACGTTGGGTTTAATACCCTGTAGTGTGCAGCGAGCAGCCTTGTTCCACAGACCACAAGATGATCAGAGGGAGATAAACTGCCACTGTGATAACTTTTAACAGTTGCACACTCAGGCTTGAAAGGGTATAAAACCAAAGTGCAGTATCTTAGTGATTAATAACCCTCAAGCTGAACTTCCTGGTATGCCTTGTTTGTGTACCCTTTAGCAACGTGCCTGTATCAATACAGGCCCTTGTGTGCTTTGCAGTGGTTCCGCTGATGGCCTGAGTGGACCCTTACTCATCCTACAGCACCAAGTGAGGATTTAGGGTCGGAAGAAAAAGTTTGGGGTCATGGCAAGTCCATAACTGGGTTTGTAGGGAAAAGTTCACGGATGGATACTCCCACATAAACGCAGTCTGTTCTGAAGGCCATGTATAGAAAGGCTTTGGTGTCAGGTCTCAACATACAGGACAAAATGGCACCGGACATGAAGACGGGCTCAGTGTTGACATAACTGTCTCTGTTCCTGTCAGACACTTCAGTCTATATTTTCATCCGGTTAGTCAACATGCTGCTCATTAAAAGCAGATATTCTGTAAATATCTCTCACCATCCGCAGAAAACAAACCAATTTCCCCATCTGCGGGACATTAAAGGTTTTCTGATTCTGATTCTGAAAGTAACTGGAATGGAAAGGCTGTTTGAATGTTTTACATCATATTAGCCTAATGGTGATTTGCTGGACTTGCTAGAAAGTTTGAAAGCCTTTTCTTACACATGTGAGGCAAACTGAGCTGTAAAAAGTTAATGTAAAAGGCACTGACCAAGTCAGAGTACCATGCTGTTGTTATACCGTCACATACAAGAGAGCTATCGAGTGTAGAGAAGTGGCTTGTGACATCTTTCTGACAGTGTGAAATGGCAGATATTTGGAGTGGCTTCAATTGGACATGTTTTTCATGTTACACAAGGTTTGGTACTGGCTGTGAGTTTGAGGAACTTATTTGAATACGACACTCTCTCGGTGTGACACCAGGTCATTGTAGGTCGAGTGATAAAGCAGGTTTATTGAAAACACAAAGTATAACTTATCTCAGAGTATATTAAGTTATTTAAGTAAATTGGAACAAAATGGGGCTCTACTTTACTTTTGTTGTTAATGTGTTTGCTGTAGGTTTGAACTCTTTGTCCACTTCCCCAGACACGATCTCTTGATTGTCTGATTTCCTGTTTTACAATGCTGCCTCTCTATTCATTGAGCCACATCTTCTGAAAAGACAGACTAATGCAGCCAGAAATACTGGTCTGCCTCTTCAATTGTTACTCCATTCTCCATTTCATTGTTTGGGTAGTTGCCCACTAGCTGAGTGAGCTGGATCCACCCCACATGGAGGTGTGTGAAATAATTAATTTGTCCAAATTATACTTTTCCTCATTGTTGGACTACCTAGGACTAATTTTGAGTGTTTACAATGGTTTTACCCATAGTTTATTTGTGCAAGATGGTCCTCAATGGAAATAAAACAAGGAACAAGGAAATGAAGCAGAAATCACAGGATGACCTGTATGAAGGCACAAAGCGCTGCCTTACCCCCTCCGTGTATTCCAGCCTACCTTAGTGCTTAACAAAATACTTTTGAAAAGATTAGACATTCATTGTAATCTCATCAGATGATTTGATCAATTATAGGTTGTTACTGTATGGTCTTTATTTTTATCAACCAGGTAAGGAAAATTACATCTGATCTTTGATTGGGAATGTCATGATTTTGAATTTTATTTTAAAATGATTGAAATAAGTCATTGAATTCAAAGGCAGTATTGATAATATTCTTCTTTCTTTCTCTGAGAAGAATGTGTATGAGTGGGTAATGAACTGAATTGAACTGATAACATTGTCAGAAGTCTTTTATTGATTTGCTTGGGAAGATTGTTTACTCTGAAGAGATTTAAGTTCTTTGTAACAATCTTTTGTTGTTCATTGTTGATCACGGAAGGGTGATGTTTTTTTGTTGTACTCTGGTACCGTTCTTTTTTTTTAAATGTTTTTTGAACTTGCTTAACTCTAACTCGCAAAAGTCACCAGGATAAAGTAGAATGTAGCCAAATGTCCCTGTCCTCCCAAAAACACATTTTAAAACGTAGATGACAGTTGTCCCGGCCTTAAAACAATGATCTGTTTATCTGTACTAATCTGGATGTGATAGTCCAACATAATAATAGCATAGCCATCAGTGGTGAATGCATATTCATTTGTATGGAATCGTGACTGTTAAATCCAAAGTCAACCTGAAATGTTGAATTTGACTGTGGGCCAGGACATATGCCATACATCCATGTATTATTTCACAAAAAGTCAGAATCATAATATGAATATCGTCAGCACTTGGGTCCATTCTTCTCTATTTTGACCTTTGTAACCTTCAACGTGACCAAAGCCTTGACAGTTGCAGGTTCAAAGGGCCAGCAAGCACCACAGCACCGGAAGACAAAGTAAGCACTGTATTGGAAATATGAGGTTAGCTGAACACAGCTTGATGTATTTCACCCGACACCTCGGGTGTGAGAACACCTCACAGAGAATCTCCCAGCAAGTGGCTGAGCTGGAAATTCAATATAAATGAGAGAGAAGCACCAAATGTGAGTGTTGACACAGGTATGTTGCCGGAGATGGTTTTTTAATATTCTGGTGTTCACCTTTTTGCCTGTCATCAGTCATGCTCCCCTTGAATGAGTCATCTTGTAAGCAATCTATAGCACACTCACACATGCACACGTTGCTGTTACGCCCAGGAAACCATAAATTATGCCTCTCTCCTTACCAGACCAGTCACTAGGCAGATGAACAGAAAGACAAAGCTAGCCAGGGCCCTAGCAACAGAGAACCTGCCTCACACACACACACACACACACACACACACACACACACTAGATCCTTTACTCCATCACATTCACATTGGTTCTTGCTGGCTTACACACACACACTAGCAGTCCTTCATTTTCCCTGCTCATAGAGACAAATGCAGTTACTCGTTAATTGGATTGGAATGACGTTTGGATCCAGTGAGTTCTGTTTCCTATATATACCTATAAATATATGACAAGCAGATGCAACCTGTGTGTTTAACCAATGCAGTGAAGTTCAGTGCTTTGTGTGCGTATTGGATTGTCTTGGAAAGGTGAAACAGGCCTTTCTTGTTGAGCCGAGGTGTAGGTGTGGCAGCCAACTGTAGACCTGCGATTTGAAGGCCTTGACGTCATTCAGGTGAAGGTGTGTGGACTAATTCAGTGTTTCTGTTTAGTCAACTGATGTCAGTCTGCCGTCATTATTCGCATCTCCTTCTGTGATCAAATTTTTTTGGATTACTCAGAAATGTTAAATGAACATGTTATTTTCGGTTTTCAGCCCTTTTTATGATTGTGTGCAATACGCACTAATATGTATTGTCATTATCTATGATAAAGGTACATTTCCAAGAAGTGGTTTTCAGTACAGTTTGTGGCAAACATTCAAGCCTCAATTGTGCACTTAATGCGTCACCCAAGTAATAGTAATGCAGCTTGTTCTCCATAAACATATTTCCCAAAGCTAAGACGATGCGTGTCAGAGGTGTTAGTCGTGATGTTACTTACATGACACCAAGTTTCACCTACTTAAGTGTCTTTGAAACAAAGCTAGTTTGAAATGCTTTTACTAGACCTCACTGTTGCCCAATTTGATTCTAAGGCTTTAAATCCGAATCCCTTCACCACTCTTATCCTGCAGGATTAGCTGCGTCCACTGGAGCAAACTTTCTGATCTCTGCTGAGTCACACTGATTCAGAAACCCAGGCAGAGTGTTAATGTTTGGTAACTTGGAGTTCAAATCACATATTGGGAAAGCCAGAATAAGAAAGGTGCCAAGATCAAGCTTATAATTCTATATCTTTGGTTAATAGAGTATAAACCCTAATATTGTTACCGTTTTGCTACTTGAACCCAGTTGCTTAATCAAATGTATCCCCAGAGCCAAAATTTGCTTTGTAATCATCCATCCATCCATCTTCTCCCACTTATCCGGCGCTGGGTCGCTGGGGCAGCTGTCTGAGCAGGGACACCCAGACTTCCCTCTCCCCGGACACTTCCTCTAGCTCGTCCAGGAGGACCCCAAGGCGTTCCCAAGCCAGCCGAGTGACTCAAGCGTGTCATGGGTCTTCCTTGGGGTCTCCTCCCTGCGGGACATGCCAGGAACACCTACCGAGGAAGGTGTCCAGGGGGCATCCAATACAGATGCCTGAAACACCTCAGCTGGCTCCTCTGGATGTGGAGGAGCAGCTACTCCGAGCTCCTCTCGGGTGACAGAGCTCCTCACCCTATCTCTAAGGGAGCACCCCGCCACCCAGCGGAGGACGCTCATTTCGGCCGCTTGTATCCGGGATGCTTTGTAATCATCAAACCTCATTTATTTTTTCTTTTCATCTTTATCTTCATTTTAGACTTTTCCATCTTAATTAGCAGTATTTTAGTGGAATACATGTTCTGTAACTTGCTGTGAATTTTTGTTGTTGTGCCTTTGATTTGATTAAAAGGCCCATACCTCATACCGTCCAAACATCTCTCTTCACTCTGTCTGAACACACCTTAGTACCTGTCTCTGTAAGGCCACCTTCCCCAAAATTCCAGTCTGCTCTAATTGGTCAGCTGTCACAGGCCTGAGCAGGCACTGAGAAATGTTTTTTCACATCAGCTCCACTGTTGTTTTTGCAGCCACAACTGTGATGAGGGCATTAGTGTGAGCGAACTATATAGCTGTGTCATTACAAACTAACGGAAGTCCTGATGACTAGTTTAAAGGCACTTTCACAGTTTTTGTAAGGCACTAGACCCTCTTTGTGAAAATTAACAAAAGACTCACTTTTGGACATTATGGCACCTTTAACCTACAAACATGCACCACACCATCTTTTAATCTCAGACCCACTATTTCATGATTCCCTTCTGAAATTATGAAAGGATGTATTTTACTCCCGAAAACAATAGTCAGACTTGCATGTCAGCCTATATATGGCATTAGCTGAAAAAACACCAGGGCTGTTCTCTCCATTGAGTTGTTTTATTGATGTTTTATGTGAAATAGAATAAAAAATCCAACGAGGTGGCCCAAATCTGCTATAGCACATTGCCGGAAACCCTGCTGTCCATGTATACATGTATTCATCAGCTTTTCAAACCAGCCACCCTGCGAAAGCTACACAGGCCTGTTGACTCTGGTGGCTCGCACTCACACACACACAGTTGCATAGCAGCAGAACAAGGGCAAGCAAGGAAGTGCTGTGCAGTGTGTCCCAACTGTGACAGCAACAGAGCAAACAAGAGGTCTGAATTGATTTGACACACACACACACACACGCATACACACAAATATACACATACCTAGGGAGCTGGGGTAATCCAGTTCAAGAGAACATGCACCCAACACTACATTCACAGCAAACTGAGACCCAGCGTGACACCCCCTTGCTAAAGTGAAGGGCCTCTCACAAATGTACTTAGCCATATGTGTGTGGAGAGTGTGTATAGCTAGTGTGTGTGTGTGTGTGTGTGTATATATATATATATATATATTACACTGTATGTGTGACAAAGCTCTGCAGAGTTTTAGAAAAGGCTACAAAGGAACATACAAGCAAGACATTGACCAAAGCACTACAGCTGGTGGCAGTGGAGCTGCAGTGTCATAGTTAAGGATAGGCTAGGGTTTGATTCAGCTTGTCTACAGTGACCCCTGTCTGTAGGTTACATAATTAATAATGTATTACTGAAACAAAGGCATGATGAAATAATGTTCTGCTTTGGTACCAAAAGACATTTACAAGTGTGAGTCACAGATGGGTACTTTTAGCTCCGCTTCGATGCTATAACTTGGACTGTTTTAAGATAGAAGAAGCTCATAAATGTTAAATAATGAAGTCTGGAATGTAATGTTTTGATGTGGTGGAAATAGGCTGAGTACAGCTATTCATGCCACAAGGTAATGGTGTGAAATGGATTGAGAAAAGGTTTGACTGAAAAAACAATAGATTAGATTGTATGCCTTAAGATTTTCAGTCTTATATCAGAACATGTTCACGTTGTCTGTCTTGAGCTCTTTTTAACTTGGTTCCCTGCTGACCTGAGGCATCCCATATCCCAATTTTCCTTTTATTTACTGTATATGAGTGACTTCAGTGCAAAGTGCTGCATTTGTTAATTGCTCCCTCCCCTTTGTCAAAGATGATGATTTATGCAGAAGAGTTTACACCCGTCCTGTTCAGCTGGCTTTCCGCTCTGAGTGTAAACGTAGGAACTGTCAAACAGGTGCCGTAGCATTTCTCTGGCATTTTTTCAGCTTTGTAACTTTTGTCCTTTTATTTCCACCTCATTAGAAGGGTTGTTCACATGAGTACTCCTGAAGTTGTTCCCTGTTGGGATTTTCTTGTAATTAGCTAGTAGTTCCAATCTGCACATGTTGCTTCAGCCATAATGGATGTTTAAATGTAAGGCTTGTTATTGAAAACAAAATGTGGTGATTAAGAAAAGAAAAAAATGTACTTATTGAGTGTGAGGTTGGCTTTTTTTGACCATCTCCTGATAGACTGATATGCTACCGTTTAACGACAGCATACTCTTGTCACTTGTATTTTTGTGGAAACCCATCTTGGCCATTAAAGAGGAGTATAAATGGAAACATAAACATATGAATAGCAGGGTAGGAAGAAAAAGAATGGTGGGGGAGGAGGGAGGGAGGGAGGAAAAGAGGAAGAGAAAATGAAGGAAGGACGAAATGGATACAAACCAACATCAAGATAGAGGGCAGGATTCAGCAAGTGACAAATCTCCATGGCAACACAGCCATCACGACCTAGAGTCGGGAGGTGTGTGTATCCTCCCACCCACAAATTTCAGTATAAAAAAGCAGCTTTTGTTATGTGGTTCTTATGTTTACAATAAAGACCATGGTTATTCTGTTTGGTCCACATAAAGGTTTGATTATTCAGTAGAAGTGATGGAGAAATGTCTTTTAAATGTTGAATTGTGGTAAATTAAGTTTGAGGATTGTAAATGTCAAAAATGGTTTGAAACGGAACCAAGTATTTATCTTTTTTTTTTTTTTTTTATGTTCAGGGTATAAAAGTTTAATATTTCACCCACAGAGGCCCATCTTTTTTATACTGTCTGATTTACCATGCCAGAAAAATAAATCATATAAATTCCTTTATAAAAGCTTAAATTGATTCCTAGAGCTCCAACGAGTAGCGGTTAAATAGCAGTGCTGCTGACGACAAGGATGTTGGTAAAGGGGAGCTTTATAAGGTGGAAAAGTTTCCCTCCTTGGAGTCAAGGTAAGCCCCTTTGGACAGAATTAATTAATAAACACATTTAATTTAGACAAGTGTAGTTACCAAGTTCATGCTCATTAACTGCAGTAATTTTTCAGCAAATTACAGCAGGTGGTTTGTTATAGACCACACGTTCCCCAGATTACATGTCAAATTAGTTGTATAAAAGCCTGCAGGCCTTATTGTAAGCTACATGTAGCTGACATTACAACAGCTCTTAATGAACTCGTGGTCTGACTGTTCTAACAGCTCGTTTTTTTCTCCTTCTCCCTGAATGTGCAGGCCTCCAATTAGGACTAAATGTCAGTGTAAATTGGTAGCTAGTACTTTACAAAAAAAACAAAAAAAAAAAAACAGAAAAAGGCATTAAAACCCATGTTCTCACATGTGATGACAAATCAAAAATATCACTGCTACTTAATCACCTAGCCTCCTGTAGGGAAATAAATCCAAACTTTTTTACTTTCTGACTTACAACCTTATATTGATTAAAATGTTTTCATAAGGAATTTATTAGGGATGTCCCAAACGTGGACCCAAGCTAGATTTTTTTTATTTTTTTTATCATGTAAAACAGACAGTCAAGGAGATGCTGAACGCTGGGAAATAGACGAGCAGTGTGTCTGCGTCATTTTACCTGACAACGTAAGGAATATGTAAAAGCAGTGGATGATATGGAGGTACCAAGTGTGGGATCTCTCACACTTCAGCTGCTGTAACAAGGGTCTGCTGTCACAGTGCAGCATCACACACTCACCTGCTAACACAAGGAAGGTGGAGGCCAATGGTGCAACAGCATATGCAGACTTTATATAGACTTTGATTCAACAAAATAAAAAACCTATTAAGGAACAGCTTGGATGCAGGTACTTCTTTTTTTTTAATGCAGTTGTATTATCCAGGAAAATATTAGTTAAGGCTAAGGATTGGATCGCGACTTGGTATCGACAGATACTAAATATTTAAGGACTCGGATCAGGGTAAAAAAAACCTGATCGGGACATCCCTAGAACTTGTTAATCAATTGTCCCCTCTATCCCAACAGAAGGCTCTCACACCTTTGGGAAAAACTGCACATAAAGATGTCATATAAAGTGGAGGGAAATGTCAATGTGGAAGTATTAAGACCTCTAGTTTAACCTAATAAATAGGTTTCGCAGCTTGTTTTTCCTAAATTAAATTAAATGTGATATAGTTTCCCCCCTGCTATAATTGTCCGTCTTCAGTGGTCTGTTGATTTCTTCCTACAGTGACAAACTGCAGTAGTCTTTGGACAGGAAGGGACAAAGTGCTTAATTTGTAATTAAATCTTCCAAATGAGCGGGAAATGTGTGAGAAATTGTTAACTGCAGGTTGTGATGTATCTAAAAAAGAAATTGTTTACAAGCATAAACAACTTGTAATTATAGCTGCCAATGAGCCATGAGTTTATTGTTTGCCAAAGTTGGCAGAAATGCTGGCGTGTTTTAATTATGTATAACTGAAGTAATAATGAGCCTGTGTAATTATACTCCATATTTCAGAAATAAGAAACACATTCCATACTTGCATGCTATTGAGTATGCTAAAACAGTATGTGAGATTTTTTAGTATGTCCCATGTATGTATGAACCCAATAGTACGTGAGCTGCATACTATTTCTGGTAAATAGTACAGTATGCAAGCACTGGACACTACACCGGCATAAATATCCCAGAGTGCAAAGTAGCGGTGATGACAACAACAACACAACAGACGATGGCGGACAGCAACCAGTGCAGCTCTGGTGTAACGTCTAACGCTATAATGCTTAAATTTAAGTTTCTAACGGTAGCTGTTTAATTAAAGGTAGCTCCTTAGTTAGCTCAGTTAACATTACAACCACAACAGTGTGGTACACAAGTATTATTGCAGATTGCCAGTGAGGTTGACACGGGTTCCCAGGGTTACGTGTCTTCAATCCAACCGGCAAGAGTCTCTCAGGAAGTGCTAAGCAGTGCGTCTGAAAAGATGCATACCACTGTTATTCACTCAAAAGTATGTTGAACAATAGTACACATATTGAGCAGTATGGAATTTTGGACGCAACCATAAAAAATGGGTCTGACATATTTTGCACATCAGATTTTATTTTGTCTTCCAAGGGAAACGCGTGCCCCAGCTTCTCTAACAGAACCCAATAAAGTAATCAATGACATACACGAGTGGTTTTAATTGTGCCTCAAGAAAGAAGTAATGTAAGGTGAGCGAGTCTATTCAGCAGGGTGGAAAACTGGCAGAATAATAATCTGGGACTGATAAGATTTGTGTTAATACTTGATGAAAATGATGTGGAGACGCAGTAGGGTGGGAGAGAGAATTTTATGTTTTACTATGTCGTAAATGGTGTTAATTTTTTCCAGATTTGTCCACTTTGTCATGTTCATTTTGCATTTGTTAGCTCATCCCTTTTTTTTTTTATTGCCGGTACTTTGCCTCCCTACTGTTGATGACGTGTTTGCCTATCTTGCTTGTGGTTTGAGCCGTCTCTCAATAGTTGCGTGCTGCACACACTTCATGTGTGACTGTCCTTTCAGGTTATGTTCTGAACCGAGCTGAGTTAAATTCCATCTGGTTGTATCTGAGTGGCTTCCTCTCAGAACTCAGATTAGTAAAGGTCAGTGATAATGAGGCTTGAGTCAAAACACAAGCAGGACTGCCTTGGATTAACATTAATGCTTTGTGTATGTGTGTGTGTTTTGGTCACGTGTACATGCTCACATTTGCAGTGTGGCAGTAAATGGTTCTCAACTGCAAACATCTTGTGTGTGTGTGTGTGTGTGTGTGTGTGTGTGTGTGAAGGGTACCTGAATTGTGTGGCCGGATATAAACACTATACTAATGATCTCTCCACACGGTAGGCAAAGAACATCAAAGACCTTCCTCCCACCCCCCAGACGGGCTTGATGCACGGTAGCCAATGAATTTGGGTTCAAATTGTGCTTTGAATGATTTTTGTAGAAACAGGAAATAAATCGGAGGCAAAAATATAACATAGACATCATCCAAGTTAAAGGTACCTTTATACAGTCGGTTCGATAAACTGCAAAATTTGAGACATACCGCAAAAAGGAATCTTGTTTTTTAAGAAAACTCAATGATGCATTTTTTTGTAATCAGAAGAAATGCTTTATCAATTTAGAAAGGCAGGAGATTGCGTACGTCTGCCAGGTACCAGCTAAATATGCCAGCTTTTATTTCCAGATCCATGCCATATTCCCTGAGCCAACAAACAGACACAGGGGAAAAGGTAACTTTCTTGATAGAGGTAATGAAAATCGGAAACGTGATACTGTAAAAGTTGAATTTTTGCCATGAAAAGAAAACCTCCCAGGCAACTAAGAGAGATTCTGGTTAGCGATGTTCACCATTAGCCCTGTGTAGCCAGATCCCTTTTTCTTTGGTTTTAGTTTTCTTTGTCAGCAATTTGCTTGGGTTGTGAGATTTATGAGAGTACATTAGATTTCATGGAGTAGAGGCTTTGTTCTTTCAGTCCCAGTTTTTCCAACTTCCATTTCTTCAGTATGTTACTGAAGCAGTAGATGATTTACAGTGTAGCCAACCATACTAGCATCTTAAACCTTATTGCGCGGCCATGCTCGCTGTCCCTTGTTTAGTGTCACCTGAAGCAGTTAATAATGTAATGTGACTGTTTCCATTTATTGTTTCCTTGTGTTTCCAATTTCACTACCTCTAATCCTTCCTTGACATCTCCTTTCACAAGAAGTCCATTTATCTGGCATGACTGTCCTTGACAAGCCCTGAGCTTTAGTCAGTGTGCATTCAACTCCGTGTTCAACTGCAGTTTGTCAGCCATTGTGAATACTAGTGCAGTGCCCGTAACAAAAGTGTATTCCTATAAAAAAGTGGGAAGTTAAGGAGCTTTTTCATGGATGGCCAAATGAGGCTGTGTTTGAAGGTGGGACATCAGGGATATTTAGGTTTGTTGTGAAATCCGATGTTCCAGGGTATAATTGGCTGTTTTTGACGATTTTTGATTTTGCCATTATATTTCATCTTAAAAACTATTTACTTGGTGTCATTATTTTCAGCACAACCTCACATGTGTGACTGTACAGTTATTTTTTTTTATTTTGACAAACTGTATTAACACAATGGACCTAAAATCACAAAAAAACATAAAATCCGAGTAGAAAAAGTTAGATTTTTTTTTTTTTACTGTGAAAACCACAAATAAACATATTTACAACAAACCTTTTTTTTTTTTTTTTTTACTTATAATGCAAATATAAATTGTTAACTAAATTTGTGCATACATTTAAAACATTTACAAAGTTAAATGTAACTATTTACATTTAAATGCAGGCAATGCTCAGGTCTGCCTGTGCTCCTTAAGAGCTGCACTGCCTGCTCCACATTCAGCATCTTGTCATTGTTCTGACTCATTAAACGAAAAACCGACTCCACTTCTCACTAAACACACTACACCAAACACTACATAACACACTAACTACACACTCCAAACACGCTAAATGTCACAAATCTCTCAACTCTCAATATCGCTGTCTTGTACACCGACCGTCGTTCGGCCTGTCAATCATCCGCCTAGGTCCCTCCCACAACTTCCTGTTCCTCAACAACCAAACTTGCTGCTTGGACACTTTCATGACAAAAGCCTGTTTTTACCGTTTCTTTCTGCACCAGACACAAAGCAAACGTGACGGCAATGTTCGCGAAAAAGTGTGGCGGACATTTACCGAAGGTCCGGTTTTGGACGTGCCGATGCGTCCGGTCCGTCGCCTCGGGAGGTGGGCCGTGTAGCTAGCAGCTAGCTAGCAGCTACACACGAACATCCACAGATTCCGATTCCAGTTTGTTGTCCTCGCGGATCCGGATCTCCTCAGACCGGAACAGACTCGGTCCGGACTTGTTTGGTGTCATTAATCCACAACAGTCAGTTTAGATGCAAAGAACGGGAGCGAACCGCCGGCTATATACCGATCCAGCTCGCGCCGCTGCAGGTACAACCCAGTCACGTGAAGCACCGATGCGTCCGTCGAATCAGGAGGTGAGGGGTGGCGGTGGGCTCTCCAGTGATTGGCTCTGGTGCGCACGTGACTGTGGTGGCTCTGGTGGATAATGCTCAGCGGAATTTGTAAAGCATTTATGAAATAATTTATTCACGGTATCATTGCAGTCCAAACAAATGCCTAGATGCACACCACTGAACCACGCAGCAGCCATGTTGAAAGTCTCAGGTCAGTGTGATCCTGATCCGCAGAGATATTTGACCAACAGACACACACACACACACACACACACACACACACACACACACACACACACACACACACAGACAGACAGAGATTCCGTGCATTTATAGAAAGATGTCAAATTAGATTTTCTTTACTGGAGTACACTGGCATCTTAAGTCAGTTAGTTCTTTGCTAAACTGTGTATGTTAGCAGATTCAAGTTAGTATTCATGAGTCACACACAACATCAAAGAGTAATGTGAGAACAAAACAATGATGTCACTTATTGTCCTCCAACACATCTATAATTATAACTGAGGGGAGTGAGGAGAGGTGGATATGTGTGTTGGGGGAGGGGGGGAGCTCAGCCTGCAGCTGCCCAAAAACCAAGGAAGAATCAGAAGACAAAAATAGTCAGACATGAAAGAGGATAGGAGAGAAAGAGGGCTAAAGAGTGGAGGACTGTAAAAGAAGGAAACACACTTGAATTTTAACTTGCTGTACTTTGTACAATGTCTGTAGACTACATAATTAAAAGTCAAGCCTGCAGTCTCCTGGGGGATGATCTATTTAAGCACCATTCAAATAACGACTGACAGTTTGTCTCCGTCTGCTGACCTTCATGTCAGTTGTAGTACAATTGTACCAAGGTTGGACTTCTTGTACAGCTTTAGTTAGCTGATTAGGTTTTGTTTCAGCCGTCTCTGAAACTAGAGGAAAGCCTGACATTGTTTTACTGAGTTTTATTAGGGGGGAAAAGGGAAATTAAACTCATACAGCCTAATCCAAAGCTTAATTGTCCTGTCTTAACCTTGTTATCCTCTACATTTTCCCAACTCAGACAGCTGGATAATAGAGGAGTCCTCCTCAGAGTACTAAACTGAAAACCATTTTAAATTCTTATATGCAGTTAATTGCTTTTTAAACGGCACATTTTCCAAAATTGCCACTCAGAAATGTAACCATGAATGTTTCATGCTGACATCTTGGTTAACACCAAGGAATTGATATTGACATTAATATTCATCATTTTGTTAGAGCGCTGAAGGACTCACAATAACAAACTTTACAGGACGCCAGCATCTGCTTTGTTACCGTATTGAATTTTTGATCCTCGCGTATCTCTACCAAACAGCTCAGCAGGGTCAAAGATGGGGATTCCACTGCTGTAGATGCAGTTTACACAGCAGACATCCATAATACTATTCCTCTTGTGATTTGTTGTGCTTTGTGTTTTAGTTTCAGGTATGTATTAATGTAAATGCTCCCTTATTTTGAGACTTTTTTTTTTTATTGTTGTAGTGATGTGTTTGTGCTGTGGAAAGTCCCAGTTGGCAGTTGCGGCAACAATTTACCCTCGATTGATCATGCATTTGTTCAGGAGCCTTGATTAGTTGATTCATTACACTTGTGTAGTTTGAATGTGTTGGGCAGCTAGAGAACTCCTTTGAAGGGTTGTTGTGTCTTTGAATGTTGTCAAGTTATCTCTGTCTCAAGAGTTATGTAGACATCTTATGTTTGTCTTTATAGTGCCTCGGCTGATCTTTGCTTGCCAATATCGGCATTTTCCATTTTAAAGGCATGCGTTAATGTTGTCTCTATTCAGTGTTGTCAGTAATGACTTTACCTCTGAGATAGAGCATTAAAAAACACATGTTTTTATGCATGGTGGTAACTTGTAAGCATACATGTGCCAAAATTAACAGTATCACAGATTTTTTTTAACTCCCCCATTGTGTAACCCCAAAATCCAGCATTGATCTTACATGAAAAGCTGCCGTATGTATGTAAGGTGCTGTATTGTGTGACTGCTCGTGCAAACTGAACATTTCCTACTGCTTCACATTATCAGCATATAACCAATGAAACACATGTTGAATTTTAAGGTAAAGTTCTCATGGTAAACACAGGTTGTTTGTCAGTGAGCTCAACACTTGCTGCTATTGTTCATCCAGCAGTGACTCTGCTGCCACTGTTGTTGCTGCTGCTGTGCACTTTCAGTTTGTAATGTAAAGCCAGAGGCAATGCTTCATGTAATGTTCATTTCAGTTTTACCCACGACCTGTGCTTCTTTGCTTCAGTTTTCTTATGTCATGCACATTTGTACATGACAAAAGTCAGTGCCAAACATATTTAGGTTTACATGACCAAGAAATCCAGTTTCTTCAGTCAGCTACCACAATTATGAAAATGTGATGTTCTTCTTGTTTCATTTTCTTTAAAATGATGTTCAAGAAATCACCTGACTGCAGTAAAATGACCTTAACCTGGTCACTTCAGTGCATGTAAACGCAGCAATGGAAAAGGCCACGAGTGGATTGCATGTCAGGCTGTACCCGATAATCTTCTGTCAGGCCTGAAAAGATTATGTAAATACAAAAACAATTTTTCTGTATCTGTGTGTCTGTATACAAAAGGAATTGTACCTTTTTTTATTTGAGCTCTTTTCATGTTTAATTTTTCTCACCTTTTTAAATTATCATCAGAACAGAAAAATGGCAGGACTCAGTACCTTCTAGAACGTTTTGGAGAGTCAAAATGTTTGCTGAGGTTAAAATTTGACTTCCAGGCGCTATGTAGGACAGTAGTACTCTCTGACCGAGGGAGTTAGATCATACAACCTCTGTGAGGACAGCCCAGCTGATCGGGAAATCGGCTTTGTACGGTCAGATTGGGCGTCAATGTCACAAATAGTGTCCACATATGACATATTGTCTGTCCTCCCTCTCCCCTCTCTCACTTGTTCCAAAAATAAAAATAATTTGCTTCCCCCTCACTCAAGGCCTCATAAGGCTCTTCCCCTGTCCTCAGGGTTTAATGCAACTGTCATTTGTTTTTAATCCCAGTTCCCCCTCTTGTACTGGAGCTTAATCTAGCCTGTTACACTTTATGCAGGTCTTCACTGTCAGTATGAGGATGTTAGGGGTGGGGGGGTGCAGACGTTAGATCATACCATCTGGAGCAACAAACACAATGAAGTAATCCTCATTTCCCATGGCCCAAGATATGGCAACAGAGGGAGGAAGATGTTAGTCGAAAAAGTGGTCTGTGGGTAGTTTGCGAGCCTGTAATTTATTCAAATTAGAAAGAGATAATTTGGTGAGTAAAATGACTAGTCGGTGTTGGAGGGATAGAACAAGGTAAAGAGAAGATTTGTGTGCAAACCCCTATCACTCCACACCAACAGTGTGAATTTCACTGGACCGACTCTCTCTGTGGTGTCAAGTCTCTGAGAGGTGTGTGCGATTTCTGCCACCACGTATCCTCGCGCACGTCTCCACCCACACCAGTGTGTATTCTTGTGTCTGTGCGTGGGCGTTTGTGTCCCAGGGCCCGTGTGTGTTTGGGTCTCGTCACCCTGGAGCCAGTCGTCCTCTCCTCTGACCCTGATCCCTGTCACCTGTCCGCTCAGATCACACACACACACACGCACACACACACACACACACACACACACACACACATACACACACTTGCTGTGACCCTTTCCTGGAGTTGAAACCCAATCGCAGTTGCCAAGCATGCAAAACTTGCCAGCACAGCAAGGTTTTGTTTTCTTTTTGTGGGTGTGTGTGTGACTCGAAAGACCTACTGTCTGCTGTAAGATGAACTGAAGCATTTTTTTTTTACTCCATGTGTCCATATATAGACGTTATTAAAATAACTTCATACACTACTGGCCTTGTGGGTTCAAATTAAAGTCACTCAGATACAGTCGAAGGAAGCAGGGGGTAAAATATATCATCACTCCTCTGAAGCTGAATATCTCACTAAACGATGAATATTGTGTGGAGGCTATAACTGTCTACAGGGTGAAACATTAACCACAGTAAAACAGTGACAATAGGAAAATCCAAACTAAGCTCACTGTGGCAGCACACTTACTTTGACTCTACAAAAGGAAACCAATGTCATCAGACTGTGCATAGTCAGTGTTTTGTCATTGGCTCTCAGGGACTGAATGTACTTGTGTCCAAATATTAAGTGGTATTATGTTAGATTAACAAGAAAACTATACATTTTAATGTTGTGAGGAAATGTAAGTGGTGGCGATGCGTTTTAATAGGACAAGAACACGGAAGACAATTGCAGTGCTTTGCTAAAATTGTACATCACTTATTTGTAATCAGTGCTTGTGCTTATTCCCCAAATTTGTATTTGTGACTGTGGAATGAGTTCGGAACGTATCTTCCAATCACAACTTGTGATTACTTTACTTTATTACTTTTTGTATTAAGTATGAAGTATTTTAAGTGAGTAAATATTGTTTTCTATGACAGAGTCCTGCTTGCTTTGTGTTATTTTGCCATTGTGTCATTTATTTTATTTTGGCAGTTTGTTTCTTCTATATAAACCTAAATTAATGTGTTTTCTCAAATATTTGTAATGTATTAGATACATTTATTTTACTTTAGTCATAGTTAGGACTGTCCTGAATGCTTTGATTCTTGGTTCATTTTCACAGCATTCAATGTTAAAAGCTCAATTTGAGTGAGATTCTCTCTGCTGCTTTAGAAGCATTGTGGTCTCTCAAAGAGGCAGCCATGTTAACGAGATGTGTACAGTTACCTAACCCAGTTTTCTTTAATGCATATTAATAATTTGTTTTTTGTTACTTGTATCACTTAAATGAATGAATGAAGCGCCACTATTATAAGAAATAAATGAATATCAGCCCTTGAAATGAAGAAGTGGGCCAGTGACACTAAACGGAAAATGAACATGAAATACAAGCTTTGTTAAAACTTATCGGTACTTTAAAAGCTGAGTATCCCGTGATTACATGTCCCATAGATACAAAGTGCTCAGGATAGCTTTTAAATGTAAAAGTTTCCCCTTGTTTTTGCTGCGGTACATTTTAATCTTCACTTTCTATCATATTTTGCCTACAAGTCATCATGTCCTCTCTTGCTTACATTTTTGCCTCCTCTCCTCTCAGGAGTCCAAGTCATCTGGCCGCTCCAGTATGCCGCGATGTCGGAACTCCGTCGCCACGACCACATCAGATGACCAGCCGCACATTGGTAACTATCGGTTGCTAAAAACCATCGGCAAAGGCAACTTCGCCAAGGTCAAACTGGCACGACACGTCCTCACCGGAAAAGAGGTAGGCATGCATGCAAACACACGCTAGATTAGACTGAAAGCTTTAGTCCATCATTTAGTTCCACTGACAATGTGACTGATTTTCTAAACTTTTAGACTTTTATTTTTAGCCACTTCGGTCACTTTCTGGATAAATGCTTTTACCATTGAGTCTCTATTTAACTTTAAACCGCCTTGTCACCAGCAAGGCTAAGAAAGCCTGTTAAAAAAGAAGAAATGTCAAGATCTTTGGTGTTGGACTAACTTTTTCAGACAAACTGCTCTGACTGTTCTTCAAACAGTATGTTTCATACAAAGTAAAACTACCATAAGACATTGTTAGCAGCTGAGGAAACCTTACTACTTCAATTTTTTAGCCAGTTTCTATTTTATCACCAAAAACTGTTTTCAGTAGAAAAGAAAATTCAGGTGTATGTAATTGGCTGAGGTGGTAAAAAGTTTAAAAACACTATAAATGTTTAGCTGTTTTCTTAACATTAATCTTGCTTCCTGCTTGCTGAGTGTAGGGAAGGGCTCATGCTGTGAAACACAGTCGGTCTGGTCTGGTCCTGGGCTCGCATGGCTTTGGAGACAGTACATCTGCTACAGGAGATTAGATCACCATTGTCAGCTTGAATAGAGAAGCCTAAATGTCTCCAGCTTACTGTGAATTCCAGATGTGATGTAACGTTGTGGCCTGTCCCTTTAAGGGAAAAGCTGCGTCTGCAGTGAGCCCATGCCGGGCTCGGTCTGAGGCCCAGTCAAGTCGACTCTCGCTCTGTGTTTCAGAGAGAGAGCTGGGGAGGGGGGGCGGGCTCTGTCAATGTGTGACAGCTCTGTGCCTGACACCCTGATAACACTCCATGTGACTGGCTCTCACACACACACACACACACACACAGAAAACAAGGGAGAGTCAGAGGGCATGAAAGAGTTAGACAGACAAGCACAACCAGAAAGAGGAGTGGAAGAAAGGATTTAGTTGACAGTGGAAGACAGAAATGGGAGAGAGAAGTAGACCTCTCTTTCCGTGTCCTTGTTAAGAGATCAGTCTTTGTTTCCTTCCTCTCTGTCCTCTTTTCTCTTGTTCTGGTTCATCCCTTTTTTCTACATCTCTCACTTTGATTCTCTCCCATCTGTCTGTTTCTCTATTTTTATTTTTCTCCCTCTTCACCTCTGTCATATCCCTCTCCTGAACTGGTGTCCACTGTTGGATTATGAACTATAGACCTCATTATGGGTATAAACCATGCCTCAGCTGGGCTGCGTGTGTGTCCCTGTCTTTATACTTGGCCTATTATGTAACTGTCACCTGCTGTGATTGTGTGTTTATCACTTAATGCTGTGAGATTGCATCGCTGTGCGTGCGTGTGTGTGACAACTCCAAAAAGATAGCTGTGTGTCTGTGATGGCTGTAGCTGTGCAGGCTTGTGTGAGTGAGATGCGTCAGGCCCACTGCAGCAAATGTCATTGTTGAATAAAAGTGTAATAATAAATGAACATGTTCTTGCTTCTAGGTGGCTGTAAAGATCATTGATAAGACACAGCTCAACTCCTCCAGTTTGCAGAAGGTGGGTCTGCCTCTCTCTTCCACACTCACATGCACACAGGCAAACACACACACACACACACACACACACTTGCACACAGACAAACGCACACACACACACTCACACACACACAGACAAACACACACGCACACAGACAAACACACACACACACACACACACACACACACACACACTTGCACACAGACAAATGCACACACACACACACATGCACACAGACAAACACACACGCACACAGACAAACGCACACACACACATGCACACAGACAAACGCACACATATGCACACAGACAACATGCACACAGACAACACACACACACACACATGCACATAGACAAACACAGACACACACACACACACACATGCACACAGACAAACGCACACATTTCAGTCCCTTCTCTTTTCTCATTTTCTCTCAAGTCATTTTCAAGTCATCTGCCCCACGTGTCTTTCTCTTTTGGTCTCTCTCTCTCTCTCTCTCTGTCTGTCTGTCTGTCTGTCTGTCTGTCTGTCTCTCTCTCTCTCTCTCTCTCTGTCTTTCTGAAGTGGTCTAGTTTTCAGAGAGAGTTTTAATTACAGGAAACAAGCTGCAATTACTTCTTTTGATGGTGGCAGGGTGGGGTCTGTCCACTTACACGCACACTCTCTAACCATGTATGCTTGCGCACAGAATACACACTTCTGCCAATTCAGACACACAGAACACATGGCAA
Source organism: Sparus aurata (assembly GCF_900880675.1). Classification (NCBI taxonomy): domain Eukaryota; kingdom Metazoa; phylum Chordata; class Actinopteri; order Spariformes; family Sparidae; genus Sparus; species Sparus aurata. The sequence continues at coordinate 35,333,222 of NC_044196.1, read as the reverse complement.
GAAAACTTTAAGACATAGCAAAGACGCTGAAAGAGCGAAGACATAAAAAAAAGAGAAACGTTTGCGTACCCTTACATTAAATGGACAGACGCATTCAAATGCACATCCATGCGCACTAGGACCAGAATTTACAGAGAACTCCTGATGTGTGATGGATTTGTAGTTGCGTAGCTGCACTGTAATTAATGTATGTGGTCTCAAAGTTATGATAAACATAAGATCAGCTTTAAAGCTTGATTTAATATAGTGTTTTGCTCCCAAATATAAGATGGTTTTGAAGTTATGTTGAAAAAGTGGCTTAGAGATGTCTTTGAATGTAGTAAACACCTGTGACACCTTGATAGCTGTAGGCTAGCTCCTAGCGGTCGGTCTTCAGTGTGTCCTCCAGATGAAACTCCAGTAAACAGTAGTTTGACCTGCAGCCTCTGAGGAAATACATATTTGTAGATTGAAAATGTCTCTTCACATCTTTGGATGACGTTGAGCTAGACTTGATTAAATAAGTACTTTGTACCCAGTAGTTTAAATTATCATGTGAGAGTTTACAGCAGGATATTGTTTATTTAACTTTAAAATCCTACATTGTGCCAGACCTTAGATGTGACCAGGTATTGCTTGTTTTCCCGACGGTAATTCATAACTAACTATTCTAACTGATGTTTTCCTTCCAGTAATTTGACACACATGCTCAAAAGCAGGAAGTGAAGGTTTCTAGTGTCCCTTTACCCTCTACAAATGTTGATTCTGGAGTCTTTCCAATGACACAAATAACAATGTATGAAATTTGCACAAAGTGTAAAATATAAATGTAACTCACAACTCAAATTCACACTGACAGAAACCTTTATCTGACAGTGCATTTGACACACAACTCTGTGTGGCTTGTTTCTTGCAGCTCTTCCGAGAGGTGAGGATCATGAAGATGTTGAATCACCCCAACATAGGTGAGTCACTCAGATTTGATTAATGTTTCACAGTTCTGTATTCAGGCCAAATCATAATAATCTCTTTTCTCTCTTATCTCTTATATTTGCTTTCACTTTTGCTGCCCTGGTCTTGTCCATCTAAACTCTCTTATTTCCCCTGCTCCTCCCTCCCACCCCCAATCCACTGTCTTTGCCTTTCTTTCTCCACCTCCAGTCAAGCTCTTTGAGGTGATAGAGACAGAGAAGACTTTGTACCTGGTAATGGAGTACGCTAGTGGAGGTAAGTGTGTGTCACTGTGAAATCATTCCCCCTGAGGCTTGGCACTCTAAATTTTAGAATCCAAAGGTTCCCAAATAAAAACGCTCCCTTTCCTCCGACTGTACAGGCTCGTCAGTATTTTGACCATGGTGTTGTTTATTTGCTTTAAATTTTATCATTTAAAACATTTATGAAATAAATACAAATCAAAAGCTTGTTTTTTAAGTGTTTACATTTTGATGAATTAGTCAAATATTTATCTCACTGTTAAAGGACATGACTTGGTTCAATGTCCGGTTGACCCAGTATCAGGTTCTAGCACTAAATCTGTTCTCCTTCTTTTTTCTCTTGTCTCCCAGGAGAGGTTTTTGATTACTTGGTGGCCCATGGCAGGATGAAGGAGAAAGAAGCCCGTGCCAAATTCAGACAGGTTTGTGTGTGTTAGAGCCTATCGGTGTGTGTGATTTGATAAATATTTGTGTCTGAGTTGCTGTTTTTTTAAAGCATATTAGACTGATATTAAGTGGCTTTGTAATAATAGTAACGTTTGCTTGATTTAAAAATGAATAAGAAATAAGCTTCAATTGTACCAAAAAGCATTTTGTATATCAATGTTTTTTATGATCTATCCTTAGTTTTCCTTGCCATTGCTTTCTGATGAAACCCTAATTGAGTGTCTTATTTCATTTTCTAATCATTTCAATTCGTCCATCGTGTCATCTTTGTCTCCTGTCTCACCTGTCCCCATCGTTTGTCTTTCTCTCAATCATTTTTTTCGCTCTCCAGATTGTGTCAGCGGTGCAGTATTGCCATCAGAAGTGTATAGTACACAGAGACCTCAAGGTGAGAAGACACACACATTATTGAATTACACTGAGTGTCAAAGTATAAGCAGGAGTGCGTGCAGTCTCTCTCTTCCTCTCTCTCCACTTTATTCTTCAAGGCAGGGTTTGACTTTTTGAGATGAAATCCTGCCCTCATGAACAGCGGCCCTGGAGGTTCATCACAAGATGTTATAACATCCCTCCTCAAGTGCTGAGGCTTAAACACACGTACCCTTACATGTGAATATTCACGCATGTATTCCCATGTATTTCTCCAGTTTTGTCGCAGACTGGATCCCTCTCTCCTGTCTTTGATTCACATAAGTTGGTGCCAAAAATGAAACACGCAAACAGGTCTAATGCTTCCAGGTCATTTTGGTTTGTAGTATTATGCAGAGTTGTAAATCCTCTTATTGTGCCAGCAGGCAGACCTGTAGACAAGACATTATCATGATTACTAACCTTACAGGAACCTCTAATCTCGAACTTGTTTTTCCCGCTCCTGGCTATTTTTGCCTTTTTCAATAAACATTTTCAGTGCTTTGACCAAGGTCATAAGATACTTTATATGCTTTAAGCAGGTGAAATGATCTGCAATTACAAAGAAGGCAGCATGGGAAATAAAACTTCTTGAGGACAGACAGTTTTCATTACTATAATGCGTACCATCCTGCACATTATCCTAATCACTCTTGATCTGTGGGTTGTAATGTGTAATCTGGCACACACTTCACTTTAGCAGGTCCTACATTGCTACAGCACTGTGTGATGAGGCTGCATTTCATAAAGAGGCTAAAATTGCTCTGTTTGGATCCTAAGATGAGAAACAGTATGGCTGCAATTCTACTCTTGATATAGTTAATACTGCTGGATCCAATTATTTCCAGTGGCTCTCTTTTCTAAAAAGGAACATCGAAGACTTTAAGAGAGACAAATAACTATATGTAAAGTGTTAATCAGCTATAGATGTTCAAATCTGTCAGAAGCTGATGTTCATTTATTGCTCAGGTCAATGCATGGAGATGATGTCAGTGGTTGTACTTAATGTGCGCGCACACGTCGAACACGCTCGAACACACAGAAGCAGCAGAGTATTCAGAGCAAGTGAAAAGGAGAGCGCACCTGTTGCTAGGCAACCCCAGCCTCCTTGCTCACTGGCTCACTTTAGGCTCAGGGATACAAACACACACAGGAATAAACTGAGGCAGCTCACTTTGCCCATTGTGAGCTACTTGTAGGCCCCAGACCATTACTCTAAAACACTCCTCTTTCACCCAGCACAGTTGTTTTCCCTCCCCACAGAAAGGTGTTTCTGTGAAATAGATTGTCATCAAACTCATTTGGATGTCAGAGAAAATCTTTGTTACTCTGACACTGGATGACAGGATGGCCTGTTAAACTCTAAGCCTTTTAAATATTTCTTGTTGTTTAGATTTTTCTGTAAGGAAGGGAAGGTGAAAAATTATTTCCACATGTTATCTCATTACAATATCGCATAAAGAAAATCTTAAGAGTGTGTTTCATTTCTTAGCGCATGTAGTATTCAGAAAAAACAAACCCTGCATTTTATAATCTTTCCTCCTCTCCATCTTTATCATCTTGTTTGCCTCTGCATGTTTCTGCTCACTACATCATAATTATGCTTTCCTCTCACCCCCTCACTTTGTCTGTCCGCAGGCAGAGAACCTGCTGCTGGACGCAGACATGAACATCAAGATAGCAGACTTTGGCTTCAGTAATGAGTTCACTCTGGGGAACAAGCTGGACACGTTCTGCGGCTCCCCGCCCTACGCTGCCCCGGAGCTCTTTCAGGGCAAGAAGTACGACGGGCCTGAGGTGGACGTGTGGAGCCTGGGGGTGATCCTGTACACACTGGTCAGCGGCTCGCTGCCCTTCGACGGGCAGAACCTCAAGGTCAGGAAGAGGAGTGTGTGTGTGTGTGTGTGTGTGTGTGTGTCTGCCTGCGTATGTGTGTGTACGGTGCATGTGGGTTATGTAAGCGGATGTCTATATTCTGTGGGTGTTTGTAGTATTTGTCATGCTGGTTTCAGTTACTTCTGCCCTACAGAATGCAAAAATTAAGAGCTAGAGAGAATGAGTGTGTCAGTGCCAACCCAAGCAGTTTGTGTTCAAATGGGGTTTGGTGGTGTGATGCAACTAACAGGCACTGAAAACTGTCATTTGTTTTTTAAACAGAAAGAATCCAATGCTTCCTGTGAACTAAAGTTATTCACAATTATTCATACCACCTATCACACTGCATTCAGTCGGTACCCACATGACTCACTCTGGAAGTGCAGACACATTTTGGGTGGGCGATATGACATTGAATAAGATGATATTGATATTAACATGCCTGCTTTATCTAGGGTGCCTTTGCACTACCTCCTGCTGTTTGGAGTTTTGTTTAACACCTTTAATTTCTGATCTCACTATTTATTTAACAGAAATGAGCCTCACTGTTTCCTGATTTCATTTCACTCACTGTATCAGAATGCATTCTTCCTTTTCATTGTGCTTCGACCAAAACAGTGCAAACAGTACAACTAAGACAGTTTCGTGTGAATGTTTCAGCACTTCAAAAGAGTAATCTTTCAGGTTAACAGTCAGTTTTCCAGTTTGACAGATTTGTATGTCAATACAGGACCTCAATGTAAAACTCTTTGAAAGCCATTTTCATACATCACAGCAGTGTTAACACAGGGCTCCAGACTGCGACCAAATCGGTGCATTTTGCGACCAAAATTTGAGACATGTGTGACCAGTGAATTTGCCGGTGTTTTTTTTTTTTTTTTTTAACACCGGTAGTGGAAGGGAACCAAAGCGAATCAAAGAATCTGGAATCTGGACTGACAGGTGGCAGGCCAATGTGTGTTAGATGGGCAGGGACTGGCACTGTAATTGACTAATGTGTGGAGGCGGAGGGTCCGAAAGTTGTTCCAAGCGCAGAGGGAGAAGGTTTCACTTTCAGCGAACAATGGCGAAACGAACTCCGCGATTCTACCAGATACGTGATCAGCTAGTCAGCTGAATTTAGCACCGACCACAAACATCCGGTTACTTTTCAAAATAAAACACTCTGTGTTGACACCAGCACACAAATCTCAAAAAGAGACAAACAAAAGCTCTTCTACTAATCCTTCGGTCAGGAACACTTCGTGTTGTTGTTTTTATAACACAGACCTATAACTGCGGCACTGTAAAACCGGATCGGAGCAGTAAGGCACCGTACACCTATCTGGTGGAATCTCTGGGTTATTTTCTCCACGATAAGCCTAGAAGTGTGCCAGAGTCAAATCAAGTCTGAAGACAGGAGTGTGGCGAAAAAGGGCAGAAAATACTGTTTTCGTGAAGAATGGGTGCACAAATTTGACTGGTCAAGGTCTCAGAGAGATGAATTTCATGAATTGCAGATTATATATATAGATGTATACATACATAAATTTTGTCTGGAGCCCTGTAACAGCTGTCTGTATGCATTTATCCTTCAGTGTCTCCATAGATTATAATTACAAAGACCCCTCTAGTGGGGAGAGTAATGTGGAAGAGGTTAATACGTTTAGTGGCACATCATTAAAATGTAATTTCCTTATTAAAGACCACTAAAGAAATTACGATTGTTAGACTGTGATTCTGATTATTTGTACCTGACTTGACTGCAAGAATACAAGAAAAATCTTGAACACATTTTTGATTGTATGACCGATAAAGAAAAAGTATATGAATGATATTATTTTAGTTATACCACCCACATACTATGCTACCGCCGTGTAAGAATCATAGCTTTTTAAAATGCTTATTAACTTGTGCTTAGGTGAAAGCTTTACTTGCTTAACAAAACTATTAATCATTTTGGGGGTGAAACTGCAGCTTATGTTGCTGCTTGGCTAATCGGGAAAAAAAAATTTCTTTTCAGTGCTGCCCAAATATTTAAGAGCGTTTGCTTCCCTTTGACAGAATCTATGGATGTAAGAGAAAAGGATTGTGTGAATGTTTTTGGAGCTGCTGTTGACTCTCCATGCCCTTGTCCACCACCAGGAACTGAGAGAGCGTGTGCTGCGTGGTAAATACAGGATTCCTTTCTACATGTCCACGGACTGTGAGAATCTGCTCAAAAAGTTCCTCATCCTGAACCCCTCCAAAAGAGGCAGCCTCGAGGTACGCTGCACTGCATTAACACAAATGTAATATTCAAACTGAACCAGATTTCAAATCCATTATATTTAGCTTGATTAATTTTGCATAAGAAAAAAAACAAAATCTCCTAATAACTAGGCCAGTGATTGTTTATTCATCAGTCTAATGGTGAATGTGGCTTTCACACCCGGACCTGCTCCGGCAGCTGTATGTGAGTTTGTTGCTGAAGTGTAAAGTCCTTTTTAAAGGCATAGTGAACACTTGTTAGTTTGGGATTCATCAGTAACTGAATTTGGATGAACTAAGGATAAATGGACAGTAAAGTTATAGCAACAAAAACTTTTTGGATGAGTAGCAGGTGTACCTTACCATTTGTGATTCCCATTATCATTTTGTGTTAATAACAGACTAATTTTGTCTTCGCCTTGTCTCTGGTTGACCTGCTAAATGTTATGGCGGCCCAGTTAGAATACACAAAGAAGACTCAAGCTTTAGTGTGAGAATTCAGTCCTGTGACTGTTTAATTTACACCTACCTTAAAGTCTGTGTACGATGAGTCTGCATTTCTAAGCAGCCAACAGGTCGATATGGATCACTTTTGCTTTGTTGTGATCTGTAGCCTGTTAAAGGTTACGGTTCCTTTTTGTGATTCTTAAGGAAATCATTTGCATATTAAAGAACAAATCTACATGGCTATTCCCATTTGAAATGCCAAATAATTGACAAGATTAGTTGATTAAATAGATTAATAATGCGGAATTTATTCAGCTTTAGTTTAGCCAAATTCTGGAGTATTCTCCTTTGTGATGCCAACTTGTCTTGAAGAAATTCTTGTACTCATCGTTTTGCCCTCTCTTTTTTCTCCTCTCCTCTCTCATTCCTTAACCTTTCCTCCTTCCTCTGCTTTTTGCCCCTTGACATCTCATGTCTGCCTGTATCTGTACGTTTGCTTTGCTCCCAGCAGCAGATAATGAGGGACCGGTGGATGAATGTGGGCTACGAGGAGGAAGAACTCAAACCCTACATTGAACCCATGCCAGATTATAAGGACCCAAGGAGGACAGGTAGACCCAGAAACACCCTAAAAGAAATGACGAATGTATTCCATTATTTAGCCACGCACAAACACACTTGAGTACAGATGTTCTTTTCAAAGATATTTATCCTGCAGGATGCTCAAGATTCTAATTGTAAACTGGTTGTGTGTGTGCAGACATCATGCTGCAGATGGGATTCTCTCAGGAGGAGATCCAGGACTCACTGGTGAACCAGAAGTACAATGATGTGATGGCTGCATATCTGCTACTGGACTATAGGAACTCTGAGGTATACTCTTTCTTTCTCACACCTACCCATGCATCCATTTTCACAGTAACATGTCAGTTATTTTTGGGTTGTCAGAGCTCTCTTAGCTACAGTCATACTTATCATTATATACAAGAAAATGTAGGGCTTCATTTTTATTTTGCCCTCAAGCCATCAGAACATACAGTTTGCTGTCATCTCTGACTTTGAATGTGTATATTTATCCTCAAAAAATGTCATGTTACAAAGTCCTTTGTGTTTGTAAGAGCCACGCCACAGTCTCATACACACATATTCATCATACACACATATTCATCATACACACATATTCATCATACACACATATTCATCATACACACATATTTAGACCTGTGTTTGTTTTCTTTCTCCCCTCAGCTGGATGAAAGTGGCATCAAGCCCCGGCCAGGAAGTGATGTAAGCAACATAAACGCTCCTTCCCCGCCTCATAAGGTACAATGAGAACACATAACATCTTCTGCTAACACATAATGGGGCCTCCCAACTCCAGCCAGTGGCATGAGTACACTGACTTTACCTCTTCTTTTTTTTTTAAACCAAAAACACGCTGGGAATCTGGTCCTGATGTAGGTACATTTTAGGTTTTAGATTGCAGACCTACATACAGCAACCAATGTCCTCCCCAGATGCTTGAATTCACCATTGTTGTAGGTTTGTTCAGCTAGCATTCTTACATCCCGGTGTGTCTGCGGAAAAGATGTCACGTAAAGAATACCAAACTGACATTGTGTGTCCATCTCTCAGGTACAACGCAGTGTGTCCTCCAACCAGAAGCCTCAGAACCGCAGAGCCACCGACCAAGGTGAGATTGGTGTATGCTGCAGGGGGAAGGGGGTGAAGCTGGTGTGTGTTTAGCGGTTTAGGAGAAGGAAAAGTGGACGCAGATTAAAATCCTCTCATTTCATTTCTGGTGCATGATAGGATGGTCTCAAGTTATGCCGCAATGAAGTAGGTGGAAATGATGATCAAATTAAAGATTCGAAAGGCAGGCAATATGTTCAAAACGTCCTGTTTAGCACCAAAATAGTTTTCGAACATGTTGCATATTGATTTAAGTACAACAAAAGAAGGCGAGACAGACTTTTGAGATACGAGACAAGACAAGTCACAGGAGTTGATAGACTTTCTGATGCACTCTCTCTCTGTCTTTCTCCAGGCTCCTCCTACTCTAAGAGAGGGGGTCAAGCAGACAACAGGACTGCAGCTGAGGATTCTGGGAGGAAAGGTTCGTCAGGCAGCTCCACTACCAAGGTGCCGGCCAGCCCTCTGGTCTCTGCTGACAAGAAGAGCGCCACGCCGTCCACCGTGAGACCACACACACCCACACTGCTCACATGACTTGTGCAACATGGCTTTGGCTTGGTATAGTAAGGAAAAGCACAGGTGTCACCATAACATTAATGATTATATGTGACAATGAGCAATACCAGGACCCTGAAAGTGAAGCAACTAAATTGAAGTCAGAAATCATTGAATCATTATTTAGGCCTGTGCTTTTCTTTTTGTGACATGACACACATAGCTGTCATCCACTCACTTAGTGCCAGTTAAGAAATAGATAAACAAATGAACATATTTCATCAGACAGACCAACTAACAAATGTGTTATAAGTTGGGTTAGGGTTAGGTTTTAGAAATGATAGTAGATATATTTGAGGTAGTCACTCTTGTCACTTTTGTCACCACAAAACCCTAGTTCACCTGCACTGCTTTTACATAAGATCATAATTATAACTTAGATAAATAAATGAATATAGCACCTTCCTAAACCACTGTTACCTATAGTTTCAAATGTGCTTTACAAACAAGGACAAATAAAAAAAAGTCTGGAGAACATTCATGTATTTGAATCACTGTCAGTAAATACAGTCATAAATAAAATAGCTTGAAAGAGGAAATAATGGATTCAAGTAACGATAAGATAACTGACATATAAAATCATTTTAAAAAGGCAATGCAGGAACATTTTTAAGAGACTATTTAAAAGAGAGCAGTGAATTTCACATTTCCTCAGGTAAGCTGCTCTAAAGGTTAGTAGGGTTGTGTTCGTTAAAGTAAGCTGATGTGGCTTCCTCAGGACCATGTGGGCATGTACGTACCAATTTTGGTCTCGTTATTCTGTTCAATCACACACTGTCAAAGTGGCACGGCTTACACGTTTATCATTTTATTGGCATGTGGACTTGGGTCCCTATCAGAGGTAACATCCTGACGTTATTATAAGGATTTCTCTCATCAGTATGTTTTCTTTGTTTTGGTTTGGTTGGGTGTTGTCTCGTACTTGTCATATTTCTTGATGTTTCTATCTATGTTCTGTGCTTACGCACTCATTGCATACATCACAAAATGTCTCGTCACCAGTGTTTACTTGTTCGCACTGTTTCAGCATCATAGGACGACATCTCGTGTACCGACTCGTGTTGGTCTGACATGATTATAATTCTGACAGCAAATGAACAAGCACGAAAATAAAATAATTTTGTAATTCAAAGCAAAAATGTATTTGTTAAAGGGAATTCTATTCAGTGATGATTCTTTGAAGATTGAATTTCTTTTCTTCCTCTCTCCCTTCAGAATAGCATCCTGTCCACTGGACGCAGTCGGAACTCTCCTCTGACTGAGAGAGCCACGCTGGGCCAGGGCATCCAGAACGGCAAGGACAGGTACACTCACACACACTCACACACACTCACACACTCACACACACACTTACATATATACATATACACATGCGTGTATCGTTTCCACACACACTCTTTCTCTGTCTTCCCTGACACCCCAAGTGGAGGCAGCTTCATCACTAGCACACGCAGACACACATATAATACAAACACACTCAGCATGGTTTGTGAATGAAGCAGTCCCACAGCTGTCTCAGTGACTGAATCCCAGACCTTGGCTGGTACTCTCCAGAGCTCTGCCAGCTGGCTCAGGGAGGCCCACAGCTTTCCCCAGGGCGGGGTGAGCCCTCCTGGACAAGGAAATCAGGCTCCCTCTGGAATTTAGGCCAAACCTCCAGTAGATTACAGATTACCCATGATGGTCTGATTGAGGCCTGCCAGTCAGAGCCAATGGTAACTTGTTCACATGCATGCAGGTTGACATATGCTGACACGGGACCTCATTTACTCTTTTTTTGTTCTTTTCCTTTGGTAAATTGTTCCTCTTCTGAAGAACCTCCCCAAACCTGGAGTTGAATCAAACAACTTTTTACCCAATATCAAACCAGGGATAGCCTGGTAGAGACGGTAATTAACTAGGGTAATAAAAAACAGGATTTCTGGGGTTTCGGGAGAAAAAAAAAACATGAAGTCTACCAATGGGTACTGCCACAAGTCAAGCTCCCTCTTTTTCCATTATTCCGTCATTGAATCTGGATATCGCGGAGTGTGACATCCCCGACTGTTTCCCCTGTCTCATTTCATCCTTCCTAAATATAATCCATCCTTCCAGCTCCCTCTTCCTCTTCCAATATGGACAAGACAACATTTTGTTCACATAGGAATGGCTTTGTTTTGGATTTTTTGCCCTGGGTTTGTACATCTAAATACACCTCTGGCCCGTCCATACATACAACTATGCACACATAACTCATGCTTAACCAGCTTTGTTTGCTTTCTTGAGCATTAAAAATAAATGCAAACCATAATCCATATCATGATGCAGTGTTCATTGTCATTAAAGCTTTTTTACTTGTTACATCAGTCTCAGATGACCCCTTCGTACCTAACATAGTCGGCTACATGCAATATAATGGAAATGATTACACTGAATACATGTTCAGGCTGTAAATTCTGATACATTTCTGTCTTTTTTTCTACGCTAAATGGTGACGATGTGGTCATTTGAGACAGCATTTTTCTTTTTTTAAGTACTATGGGTCTATTAGCCATGGTAGCTCTGCTAACTTAGTGGTTGTCATCTGCTTTGATTTTAAAGTGACTTTTTGATCATCGTTAATGCTTTGAAGTTTGGGCTTTAATACTTGTTACCCCTCCCTCCCCATTTCCTCGTTTTTCCTTTCTGTCCTTTTCTAATTTCCTCCGTTTGGTGTTCCTCTATCTGGGCTCTTGTCCCTCTGGATCTTAAGTCACTCAGATTTTCTTGGCACCTCATTTTTTTTCATTTCTCCAGCTTCCTTTTTCCCCCCTTCTTGTCTTTTATATCAATCTTTCTTTTTCTCCTCCCTCTCTCTCTTCCTCTAAGGAGATTAGGAAGACTTGTGATGGAATATTAACTCTTAGTGGCACTATATGGTCCCTGCGCTTGCCTCTTAATAGGCTTACACATACACAAAAATACCTACTCACACAAGCTTAAACATACATGTCACACATACTGAAACTCTTGCCACACACTGGGTTGTCCAGTGAATGCAGTTCTTTTTCCATCACTAGCCAAACTAATCCTTGTCAAAAAGACTGTGTGTGTTTCTCTCAGCTCTGTTTGTTTTCTGTGCAATTAGCAGCTGTTTGGTTGACCTCCATAATGTCCGTCTCTCTCTCTCATTGCTCATTCCTCTGCTCTGTCTTCAGCCATCTCTCTCTCTGGTACCGCTCTCCCCTGTCTCTCACTGTGTTTGTTTCTGTGTGTGGATAAAGTCCAGTCAGAGCTCTCCGTAATGTGCAGAGCTGTGTTGCTCGTAGGACGCTCGCTGATATTAAGCGAGTGTTCAGCAAATACTCAAGTGTTGTTCTGCTAAAGTAATTCAACAAATAACTCTTTGTCACAGATAGTTATTTTATGGTAGTAAAGGAAGAAACACATCTATAATACTGCAAGCTTAGAGTCAAAGTGAGTGAAGAAACACCTTGCCTGTCCATTAGTAATTGCAAAAGTACAAATTTAGTTGGTTCATGTAGACTTAAACTGTTGTCTTGTAGTGTTGCAAAATTCCTTTTATTGATAGATCTGCAGATCATTTTTCAGTGTATTGATTAAAACAAGGTGACATCTTTAGATGTCTTGTTTTGTTTGACCAGCAGTCCATCAAATCTCAAAGCTGTTCAATTAACTATCATTGGAGACACCAAAGACAAGCAGAACCTGAAATTATTGGACTTTTGGCATTTCTGCTTAAAGCGGACAAGAACATTTATCATCAAAATTAAAAAGAAAGAAACTCATCATTAGACCTCAAAATCCTATTTTTAGCAACAATAATCCACATCACATTGTTTCATTGGTTAGATGTGCTTATATGTTGTTTTTCCTGAGTTTGGTCAAAAGCAGGAGCCATTAAGAATCATGAGATAGTATTTTAGGCACAGGCTTAATTCAGAAAGTACTATTAATAAACGTAACAATAATAATACTTTACATTTTAAACTATAATTGATGAAACTTTTTGTCTTTTGCCCAATTCTCAAAAAATGATATGATTTGCTTTAAAAAAAGTAGAAATACTGGGATGTCTTCACTTATTATGATGTGGTTTCATTGTTGAGTTTTGTTGCTTTGCGCGTTTTTGTAATTATGATAACCTGACTTTGTCCACTTGATTCGTCTTCAGTGTGTTTTCAGTCTTCCGAGCTGTTGCTGTTAAAAGTTGGTCTGTTGTGCTTTGCCCGCTGTGTCGGGAAGATTTTGCATGAAACAATGAAGGCAGACGAACGCGCTGAGCCTTTGATTGTCTGTTTTTCTTCCTGTTAAACTACAGTGAAGCAATGAGAGCAACAGAAGGCCAACTTTTCTTTGTTCAAGTCACTTTTCTCTGTTTTCTGTCTCTTTATGTCTGCACTTCCTCTTTTCTTCCACTTGTGTCTGTTCTCTCTGCTCTTCTCTCCCTCCTTCCTCCCCCCTCCCACCTTACCTTGTTTGATAAGTGCTGCTTCTAACCATGCTCCACCTCACCTCCCCACCCACCCACACACAAACCCTGCCCGGTGTGTGTGACTGTGTGTATGTTTGATTGTGTGTATCTTTGGTGAATTTGTCGTTTGTCTGTGTGTGTGTGTGTGTGTGTGTGTGTGTGTGTGTGTGTGTGTGTGTGTGTGTGTGTGTGTGTGCATTGGGCGGGGCACTCCTCCTGTTCCTCCCCCCTCCTCCCAGCCTAAACACTCCGGGCTCCCGCGCCTCCACTGCCTCGGCTGCTGCCGTCCTCTCCTCCTCCTCCTCCTCCTCCTCGCGTATCCGCCACCACAAGTCCCTGTCCTCCTCCAATCATCCATGCCCCTCTGACCTGCACGCACCACGACCCAGGCAAGTCTCTCTCGCACACTCGCACACTCGCACAGACACACTCAGAGCTCCCTCAGCCCCGTTCAGCCGCACCACAGATCATCATTCTTCCCCAAGAACGTGATGGACAAAAATGAAAAAGGAGAGATGAAATGATTTGTTGGCTCTGAACCCTTCCACCACTGCTACATTGAAGGGATGGCACCAACTTTTTGACTAGCTTTCATTCACTCAGTGTCAAACCCTGGCACCCAGCAGTGATGGTGATCTGGTTTCCAATATATATAAAATTGTGAAAACAATCAAAGATGTGGAGTTTTCTCTCAGAAGAGTTGTTTTATTCAACACAAACTGCTGTGCTTACTAACCCATTAAAAAGATTTTTCCCCAAAATTGTCTCATAATCAACTAAAATCACCTCCTACAGTACTTAATATAGATGTTAAGAAAGATGAATACTGCAAAATTGTTGATTCAATGGGAAAATAACACACCCCAATTTGCATATGCAGTTAAAATCTGCTGAAAAAATATAAAAATCTATTTTTCTAGACTGCATGACACTATCTCATCTCAACACAAGAAATAGTTTGTAAGTTACCGTCATGGCATCAGTTGCTCTGAATATTTCCCCATATACTGTATATTCACAACTATATAATATCACCATAGGGAGACGTCCAAAATCTCTAACACCAGTTTTTATAGACTCACCAGTTACTTAGCAACAGCCAGGAAGTAGATTGTGGAGCTCAGAAGGCTGTGCAAGCTAAACTCAGTGTGGAGATACAGTGTGTTGACATATGTTGTCTTTGGCAGATCATTCCCGCTCAAAGCTTACAGTTACTCACTGGACCATAATTGAAAAGTGAGATGTTTGAGAACAAGATGAGCAGGTTTTTCACTGCAGTGCCCCTCATCTGGAACAGAGAGATACTTTTTTTAACTTGTTTGTTTCCTTTCAGCAAAATAAACAGCAAGGTCAGAGAAAAGACATTTCTGCTGAGCAGCGATTAGGTTTGCACATACAAGGCCTCAACAGATAATAGGCCAGCCCTTTATATATACTAAAAGCTTGATTGTTGGCTGCCTTTATAAATAGGTCAAATGAATAAATAAGTAAAGCAACTTGAATTAGATGGCATTTCTTAGAAACCTTCTGTTGACATTGCGGGGAATAACTAACCCTAACACTTTTTACATGCATTTTCATATATACACTTCTCACAATAAATTAGGGATATTGTTATTTACATGAGTGCTTTTCCTATTTGGTCTGAATTTTAATGAAATAAGTAAAAGTTCCCTTTGATATTACTAATAATGAATGAGAAGAAACACCATTTTCATTAGTTTAATATTTATTACCCCAAAAATGTAGACAATAACAAGGATAGCCCCAAATAACAAAAATTGACGATGTCAGTAGCGGGTGTTTCCACCATTTGCCGCAATGACAGATTGACAGCGACGTCTCATGCTCCTCACTAGCCTCATGATGTTGTTCTGAGGCAATGCGTTCCACTCCTCCACAAGTGCTACACGCAGTTCTGCCAGGTCACGTGGGGGTGGGGTACGATCATCCAGTCTCTGCTTCAGCTGGTCCCAGACATGCTCTATGGGGTTCAGGTCAGGGGACATTGCTGGCCATACCATATGAGGCACTCCCACTTCCTGAAGTCGAGCTGTGACAATTCTGGCACGATGTGGTGGAGCATTATCATCCATGAACAGAAAGTTGGGGGTGTGCTGGCGGAATTGGGGGATGATGATGGGTTCTGTGATGTCTCTGAGGTAAGAACGTGCAGTGACTGAGCCATCTACAATAACCAAATCTGTTTTGCGCTGACTGGTGATGCCTGCCCAGACTGTTGCACCTCCTCCACCAAAGGGAGCCCTGGGGACCATGTTGACCTCGGCGTATCGCTCACCTCGCCTTCTCCAGCAACGCTGACGACCATCATTTCTGTGCAAGGTGACCCTCCACTCATCAGTGAACAGGACGGTAGACCACTGCTGCATTGTCCAGGTCACATGGTCTTGTGCCCACTGCAAACGTTCACGGCGGTGTCTTGGTGTCAGTGGAGTCACCTGCAACGGTCGTCTGGCATTCAAGCCAAAGCGCTGGAGTCGGTTTCGAATGGTTTGTCTGGAAACCCTAGTACCCCTCACATCTCGTAACTGGGCCTGCAGCTGTGTGGCAGTTGCATAACGATGTCTGAGTGCATAGGTCCTTAGGTACTGGTCATCGTTGCGGTCTGTCACTCGTGGGGCTCCACTCCTGGGTCTGTCACAAACTCTGCCAGTAGTTCTGTGTCTTGATGCAAGTCTGCTGATGACACTTTGACACACACCAAGTTCACGAGCAACATCTGACTGCCTGCCACCGACCCAAAGGCGCGCTATGGCCAGGTGGCGCTGCTCGTCCGTTAAGTGACGTCGTGTGTTCATGGCTGTTTGAATGATGAACTTGGAATGACTTACTGACAATACCAGCTTTTTATACCCACAGAATGTTGAAATTAATGCCACATTGAAAAGGGTTGTCTTTTAGTTTTTGGTATTGGCCCCAATATGTAAGGCACACTGTAAACAGTGAGACCATTATGTGGAAAACACAAAATGAGGTGTGTCTATCACCCCAGTACAATTGTCTCCCTATCCCAAAACTCTCTGAAGTGAAACAAACACCGTATGTATGAAATCCACTGAGTCTCTCACAATATCCCTAACTTATTGTGAGTAGTGTATATACAGAAACTCCCCATTAGCTACCTTCCTGTCCTGCAAAATGACATTAGAGTCAGTCAAAGGTTGCTGTCTGAATGTTGGATGTCATTATGCTGATTAAAAAATGTGTCGGTTACTATTTTGTGCAAATAAGAACTTAAAGTGAAACTCTCGCCAAAAAGCAACCGAGGCTTTATTTGTGATTGAATATGAGTCAAACCTTCATGTAAAAGCATAATTACGAGGAAAGAGGCACGTTTAAGATTTACCGTAGTTTCGTTTTCGGGCAAGCTAATTTTTTTAAAACACTCAGAAGGCTCGACACAACATGAAACTGCGACCTAACAGGCAGGAGAGTAATGGTGGACTAACGTTCTTTTTAGTAAACTCTGTGTACACAAACAATGTTCTCAATGCTCGTGTTCATGTGTAGAGACCCTGGTGATGCTACAAGCAAAGTCTCATGTTGTGTCGAGACTTCTTACTGTTTTAAAAATAGAGATTTGATGCTAGCATGCCAGTGCCCCATGCACCCCATTGAAAATTAGCTTGCCCCAAAACAAAACTACGGTAAATCTTAAAAGTGCCTCTTTTTCTTGTAATTATGCTTTTACACGAAGGTTTGACTCATATTCAATCACAAATTAAGCCTCGGTTGCTTTTGGCAAGAGTTTCACTTTAAAATGTAATGTCTTAAATTCCTGTTTGCACAGATTGATTCCTGCCGTGTAGATGGAGAGTCAACACTTACTGAACTTGACAGGATCAGAAGTCACAATCATTCCAAAAGAAACTGATACCGAAGGAAAAGAAAAACAATCTTAATCATCTTCAAAGAATGATGAAGACTTAAACTGAAATATTAGATTAAGCTATTTTTGGGCAAATACATATGGTTTCATAAAGTACTTTTAATCTATGAAAACAACAATCTTTATCATGAGATTGTCTCTGCTAACTGTCCCATTAATAACTTGCCTCTCCGAGCCTCGCTCACCTGCGGAGTCTACCTGTACTGGTCGGCTCTGCAGGTAAGTTGGTGAAAAACAACCTGTTAAATGTTATTTACTTTGTATTACATTGCATTTGCTAACAAAATATATTTTAAAAAGGGTGCTCTGGAGAGAACTAGACTAATGCAGATGTAACAGTTGTGTTGATGCATGTTTCTGTTAAAATGTGTAAACTTTGATATTGTCCCCTATTTGGTTTTTGACATGTTGTTTGTGGACAGAAGGATTTTCCCTGGCTTGTCCTTTACAGCCTCTGTTTTTGCTGGCAAAGGTGGTTAAGTGCTCTCTCATCCAGCCTCAATCTGCTGTGTAAACTCTATAAGTTATGAACTTGCCTGGGAAAACTTTGTCTTCATTGATTTAGCGTTACCTGCACTGAGACGTTGAGTGAATGCAATGAAGTGATGACCTGACTGTCTTGTTGGGTGTGTGTGTGTGTGTGTGTGTGTGTGTGTGTGTGTGTGTGTGTGTGTGTGTGTGTGTGTGTGTGCATGTGTTTGCTTTGTCGCCCAGATCGCCTGCTTGTGTCTGTTTCAAGGGCTTCTTTGATAATTTGACTTTTAAGTCCTCTTTCTTTTCCCCTGCTAGCCATGTGTCACAATACAGGGTGGAAGGTCTGTGAATATGTTCCTCAGCTACCTGAAATACTGTCAGAGGTTGAACTGATGCCATTTGCACAGACAGAGGCTCCCACCCTTTTTGTGATGGTTGTTTAGTAAAAAGAAAAAAGCCCCCCCCTCAAATGTCAGGCTAAATTTCCAGCTGAGCAAATGTCAAGGTGGCCCTCTGGCTGTATGTGCTTTTGTCTGCTCTATGGTGAAGTCTCGTTCTGTTGCATGCGTCGTTCAGCAGTGAGCTTGGGCTGTTCAGAACCTGGTTGGGAACGCTGGAGAGAAGGTACCGCTCCAACACTGTAATAAGACTGTACCCTGAGTGAGGAATAGGAACCTTTTCTCAGAACATAGTTTGTTTCCTTGAAGTCCCACCCATTCCTATTTTTGTCCAGCTGTCCCCAAGTACCCTTCTTTACTGTATATGTATTTTTGTACAGTTATAAGGAAAGCGATGCAGCACACAGGCAGCTACACATTTGTGTAAAGTAGAGATGCTGTATTCTGTACTCAAATCAAGTTTGCCTAGAATGAAAATCATTTAGCAGCTGCACCATGACAACCGTCCACCTGCAGTCATCTCATGCAACTCCACCTCATAACTAAGGATGTTCTTAACAACTCATTTTAAAGGTGTTCTAAACAGAAATTCAAACTAATAAGATAACACTCAGAAAACACTCGAAATTGGATCAATTTAAAATATATGGTTGAACATTTTTTGAAAAAAAGTGCTTTAAACCTGTTCTAAGCATTCAGTAAAAAAAAGATTAGGTTTAAAACTCTAAACTCTACAAAAGGAAACCAGCCTAATAATTATAAAAGTAATTTCCATTTGGTGAATACAGTTGCTTAGCAAAGTATGTCTTGTGTGCAACAGTTAACCAGCATTGTTAACACAAGTAACAGATGCTGGTTGGGTTAAAGTTAGTTGGCTTGGTTTTTGTTTTTTTTTTAGAAGGCAATTTCTTACTAGAACAACATGATGTTTCAGTGCAAATTATGGCAATATTACATTTAAATATGTATATAATTCACTCACAATAATGAATAATTTTTAGATCAGCAACAATGTTTAATCAGCCTGTCAAGTAATCTCACACATTCTTACTCATTACTTACCTTCTTCAGATGCTTACAGTCATGCACTACTACTCTGACAATACAAATGCTTTCATATGTATTGGAGAAAAATTACAGCTGTTTACCTCTCAGCACTATATGGGAGCAATATGTAATGGGCAGTTCCTTCCAATCTATAGCCATCTTCATTATAAGTAATATGTCGCTCTTGTCCCCACTAATCTGCCTGATCCAGCCTTTCTTTCCTTGAATCTGTGTCCAGAGAAGAGCTGTGTGTTTGTGTTTTGGGTATTTTCCGTCCTCAGTGCACAACTTTAACACATTCACATCAAAATAAAGGATGTGTTGAAGCTGTTCATCACAGCTAGACTGTAAACTTTACTTGTTATATTCAAGTGCTGAGTGCATTAGAGGCTCTGCATTGGACTGTTAGTTGCCAACCCCTCGACAACACATGTAGTCCTCTAAAACTGACAGTTATTTAGCTGCTCATCTGTAAAATATGAAAATCAGCCTTGTATAATAGAATGTTTTAATGGCAATAAAACAGCTTTAGCTTGAATCAGTGGGGATGTTCTTGGTGGGTAATGTTATTTCACATAGCAACAGATTCAAAACAGATGCTGTAATTTTAGAGTACAGATGGCAGTGATGGCATGTTTCTTTGTAGATCAAAATGTGTCTCTTCTATAGAGAGACTAACAGTGAATTTATGGGATATAGAATAAATTAACTTTATTTGGTTGCTAGTTTGATGGCGGGCAAAATATTCATGTGGATGCTGTGGTACATGCAGCCTCTCCTGTTGTCGGTATGGAACTTTGTCTTAGAGTGATGATGTTGATTACCTACATTAGAGGAACCATTTCCTGCATCTGCAACATTTGTGTTGTTAAGTGGTATCTCAGTCCTACTGCAGCCCTCTACAGTGGCGTATCCATCTGTATAAACTTCTCTATTTATTCTACTAACTGTATTTCTTTTACTCTTTGTTTGTCTATGTGTTCTTTGTGTTTGTGCAACTTCTGTTTGTTCTGTTTGCAAAGTACTGCAGGTGTACTAGTGCCACACGCTTGCATGGAAGATGCAAGCTAATGCAAGCGTTTAGCTCACGTGTGTGTGTGTGTGTGTGTGTGTGTGTGTGTGTGTGTGTGTGTGTGTGTGTGTGTGTGACAGGAAGAGCTACAGGTTGGTGTTGCTTTGGCTTAAGTGTGTATTTGCATGCGTGTGTCTGTGCCATTGACCTAACGTGGTCCTAGATATTGACTTTGCTGATTTATGGGATTATGTGAAACATCAGGGCGAGCATGTTGATCAGACATAGGTACTCGTACAACCTGTCGCTGAGGTAAGTAGCTCATCAGGAAGTGATTTTCTTCCATTAGTGTTTGTCTAACTATTTGTTCCCTTCTTCTTCACTCCCATCCCCTCTTTTTATGCCTTTCTTTCTACTTCTCTTCTTCTGCCTCACCTCCTACGCCTCACTTTGTTTATATACCTCTCCTTTGCTCCATCATACTCTTTTTCCTTCTTTCTCTTCTCTTGTCTCTTGTTTCCATCACCCTGAATTCTTCATTTGCACCTCCTCTTCTCTGCCTCTTCTCTCATCACACATTCCAACCTCTTATCCTTCTCCCATCTTTTCGCACCTCTTTCTTCTTCCCCATCTCGCTGTCTGTCTGCTCCCTTCCTTCCTCCATATCCTTCCTGTTTCTTCCCACCCCTCCCCCTGTAGTGCCCCAACTCAGCGGGCACCCGGTGCCTCCCCATCTGCCCACAACATCAGCAGCGCTGCCGTGTCAGACCGTCCCAACTTCTCCCGAGGGGTGGGCATTCGCAGCACATTCCACGCAGGCCAGCAGCGGGGTGCTCGGGACCAGCAGGGCTCCGCCTACCCTGGCGGACCCGCGTCCCCGTCACTGTCACATGGCAATAGCCAGGCCCGGAGGACACACGGTGCCACAGGGATTTTCAGCAAGTTCACCTCCAAGTTTGTACGCAGGTGAGTGAAAAGAGAGGCAGGAGCATGGGAAAACAGGAATGACAACTAATTCAGATCACACTCTGTGGTTGGGATTGTAAAAGAAAGTAAGCAGCCAGAGAAGATGTGTAGCTGAAGAATCAGCTTGGTGAATGCAAAGAAACTGTGGTAGCAACTCTTCTTCTGCTTATTCCCAACTTACTTTACAACACAAGTGCAGTTTAGAGCTTTTTCTCAGTATTGAGGTTTTTCGCCTGAAACAGAAAATGACTAGGTTTACGGTACAAGCCATTTCATGTGCTAATTTCCTGTGAGAAACGACATACTATACGTCCATGTCCTCACTGGTTTTCAGAGTATTCCTTTAATGGGGCTGATCTAAACTCATCCCTATCACTAGACTTGTTCAGATCTTTAACTGTGAAAGGGAGAGGAAAGGGAACAGCTGCGTCTGGTCTATAATTTTGTTTGCAGCAGTGGTGACTGAGGAGTAATTTTGGTTTAGGTTCCACGTCTGGCCCAGTTTTCATCTCAGGCCTTTAGTGCAGGTTGCAGCACTAAAACTGCTCTTGTGGGTACCTGGTTGTAATGGAAGCTAAACTTGTTTTATTTATTTATGTATTTATTTATGTAATTTTCTCTGGAAGTGAAGTCTAGCTCTGATCCCACTCTGTAAAAACAGTGAGGCGAAGACAGCATTTTATGATTATGAAAGTGGTCTGTACTGTCTGTGACTCTGTAGGGGACACTGTTGAAGCCGATCAGGTTCTACTGAACGTATATGCTCCTATATACATAATACCTAACCTGTAAAATGTAATGGATAATTGTTATTAAGGAAAATTATTAATTATGTCAAGTAGCATTCATACATGAAGGGCAATGAAACCTTAAAGTGGCTGAGTCAGAATGAGAGGGGAGTTAAAAAGGAGACGAGAGGAGGCTGTAATCAGAGGCTGTCGCCATCGGAAATGTAGATGTGGACGACAGGAAGTGACAGGAAGTGACGGTTTAAAGGTGCCTCAAAGAGGAAGGTCCAAGTGAGCAATAAAAGAGAGCAGGTAGGTTGAGATTTGTCATCATCACTGCAGACTGGCCAACCAACAGTTTATGATGACAAGAGTGTTGGAATGTGTGTGAGGAAGAGAAAGAGAGACACAGAAATTGAGGATGATCAAGTGTTTTGCCTGCATGTGTGGGTGTCGGTGTCAGGGTTTGTGTGTCTGTGTGTGTAAGAGCCACACTCTCGGCCTCCCACTCGGAGTTACTGTAGCTCCGTGGCGACAGTATCCATGGTTACACCGGAGATATCACTTTTCCCTCAACTATAAATACCGCAAGTGGGGACACCTTGACACACATGTACACACACACACACACACACACAAACTGGCGTGCTGGTAGGAAGTAGAGGCGCTGGAGACAGAGAGATTGTGTTGCATTTGTACAGTTTGACCACACACACGAACACACACAAACATATACACTGAAGCTGTGTGTTTTATTAACAGATCACATAACATCACGTCTGCACTTTCCTGCGTGGTGTGGAGAGTGATATTTCTCAGTCCTTCGTGTGTGTGTGTGTGTGTGTGTGTGTGTGTGTGTGTGTGTGTGTGTCAGATTAGGTTTCTCAATGTGTGTTAAAGATTAAGTTGTTGATGAACTTGTTCTTTTTCATTTCAAATGTGTCTTTATGTGAGTGTGTGTTTGTAAGTATAAGAAGTGTTTTTCTCTCTTTTTGTACTTTCTTTTCTGCCATGTTTGAACTTTTCACCTTACAAACACTTCTTTCCAGGATCACCAGGACAACTCTGTATGTGGAGGAACGCTTCATTTCATGTTGTGATGTGTGTGTGTGACTGTGTTCAAACAGGGTCTTCTTAATGGAAGTTTCCCAGTGAGCTCTTTGATCCCTTTAAGGTGCCCTGGTGTACATTTAATAATGTCTGTTCACACATTCACACCACATTTAATCACATTCAGATTAAAAGTGGACATCAGTAACACTGATTCTCCTTCTTAATGTTTATTTTTTGGTTGTTTAATGTTGGTTGTGCTTGCTGCTTCAATCCCAAGTGAGCGTGGTTCATGTTGGACTTTTGTTTGTTTGCTACTCAGAGGGCAGTGTGTCTTTTGCAGGAAAGTCATAAATCTATACGTTTTTATACATACATTTGTTTCTCTTTCTTTCTTTATCCCTCTTTTGTTTTTGTAGAAATCTCTCGTTCAGGTTTCCAAGAAGGTAGGCAACATCCCCAACGTTAAATATATAACCCCTTGATATATATCCGTATATTCTCTCCTTCATATATATTTTACATATATATATTTCCTCCCCTTTTGGTGTTTCGTGCAGCTTTTTGTTGAAATCTTCCTTTTGTGCCTTGAGCCTTCTCTTTTCTCCTCCTATTTTTTCTGTGGTTGGCCCCTTTTTTGAGCCTTCTGGTTCTGAGTGCCGTGTTTTGGCCCATTTTTCATTCATTTATTTATTTATTTATTATTTATTTATTTATTCAGTTATTCTAACTAACTTCCCCTTCACCCAGCCACCCACTCACTTAACTCACTCACTCCTTCATCACGCAGCACAATAACACCTCACCCAACTTCCTCTTCGTTCCTCCATCGTCCCTCCCACCCACCTCATCCTCATTCTCCCCCCCCCCCACACACACACACCCCTTTTCCATTTATTTACAGGTTAGAGACGTGAGCTTGTTTGCCCCCATAGCATCCTAGATTTAGGTCGAGTCTTAATGGTGCGATAGATCAAACTCCTTTCCTTTGCTTAACCCCTTGTAAGCCTCAGATGCAGGTAATGTCGTCCTCTTTTTGACCCTTAAGGAGATTTTCCTCCTCCTTTTAATCTCTTGAGGTAATTGTCTCATTTCAAGGTGTTAGGTCGTCATTTAGTCTCATTTTGCCCAGGATTGTTTAATATTGCTAACCATTATCCAAGCTAACGTCACCTACCAAACCATTACCCCTCTCACCTCTCTTCTTTCACCTGTTTGGTCCAAAAACTCAGGTTTTTTATTAGCCATAGAGGGCTGCAGTTGTGTTTTTAGTGTTTTGGTGTAAGTTTGAGATGAACCCACATGGGAAATGATTTATTATTAGTCCCCGGCTGTAGTTGGTAGTTGTGGAAGGAGGTAGAGAGGAGGAGAGGACCCAGGAGGGACGGGGCTGCAGTGTTTCTCAGGCTGCACTCTTTTCTGGAGGCTGCACTCTTCCTTTCTTTCATCGCTCTGTTCTCACTCTGGCACTGGCTCTCTAACAGCAGCAGCAGCAGCAACAGAACTGGATGGCTTTGACCTCTTCTGGCTGGAAAAGACCTTTTTGTTGTGGACACACATACACACACTTCATGCACATACAGTGCAGACATGTATACTCACACTGACACACCCAGCACTTACACCAAGACACACTTTTTTCTCTCTGCTCATGTAGATATTTATAGTTTATGCAGATGCAAATCACACATGGACACATTTTACATTTAAATACTGTATGTAAATGCTGAGCACACATCTCACAACCACATTTGTCACACATACTCACATAAACAATTTTTAGTGTGTTGGCAGCTTTTAACCAGCAGGTGGAGAAATATTTCTTAAAGCTGAACCATTGCGCCACCTGGTGGTTAAACTTTGGAATTTGTTGGGGTTTCTTTTGGGGTTTTTTTAATCACAGTGTTAAGATGAACTACCTTTCTCTACAAGTAGCACAGCCTTCAGGCTATTTAAGGGTTTTAATGAATCTCTTCATGAGATGTAAGAGAGGGGAAATAATAAATCTGCCTTAAGAATATATTTATAAATATGTGGCAAATGTTTCATTATGTTTGAGTGTATGAATTAAGTGTAGTTGTATCTATTTACAGTACTCTTTGTGTAGTGTTGTGAAAGTTCTTTATAAAAAGGCAAGTGGGATATATTTGAGTTCAAGTAATCGTCATGTCAATCCTTTGTTTTCCCCTGATGTCACAGTGCCCCTCCTGGGAGCCATATCGCATCTGTTCATCATGCAAAATCATACAAGGGCATGCAAAATGTCTAAATTCTACATTTTTCACCAGTTTACCTCTATTATTTAAGAATTCCTTGTGCAACTTGTCTCCACTGCTCCCACTTGTCATCTCCCATGTGCTGTATTTTTAATCATGTTTCTGTTTCAGGAGGTATTTTACATGATGATTTTGGTTATTATTTTAATGGGGTAAAACAGGAATGCTGTCTTTTCATACAACACAATAATTTTAAGAGCATAAGCTGTTGGATTTGTCATTTGTGTGTCACCTTCCTTCCATTGTCTGCATGTGTTTTGCTGTTGTCTGTCTTTATGTTTCTGTGTTGTTGTTGTTGTTGTTTGCTTTTCTCCACTGAGTTTGTTTTGTTTTTTCAGTCTTGTCTGTTGAGATGAGAGAGACTGTGTGTGTGTGTGTGTGTGTGTATGTATCTGTGTGTGTGTGTGTGTATGTATATATATATATATATATATATAATATATATATATATATATATATATATATATATATATATATATATATATATATATATATATATATATATATATATATATATATATATGTATATATATATATATATATATATATATATGTATATATATATATATGTATATATATATAATATGCTGTAGTTACAGCGTTGTTTTCAGGGAATATGTATGTGTGTAATCTTAAAACGCTGTATAGGTCCAATGTCACTAATAACGGTTTTACTGCAGTGCTGGGATCCTATCCTAACCTTCATTAGTCGCACAACTCGCCCTCACCATGCCGACCATTCTGTTCCAAACCATTCCATCCTGGTCCAAGTGGAACCATTTCACAGTTTGGTTCTCACTTTCCATTTTGTTGGGACACATTCCGTTCCAAGCCTTTCCATTCTGTTGATTTAATTCAATCATGTTCAAAATCCATTTTACATTTAATTCCAAATATTCCATTTTACAAGCCATTCCATGTAGTTCCACCTTGTTGGAAATACTTCATGTCTGAACTGTGAAATTTTGAGCCATCTACTTTTTGTCTCAGCTTTCCATTTATTTTAGACCAGCTGTTCTGATCCATCATGAACCTGGTTGAAACAGATTTTTGCAAAGTCAATTTTGCCAAATGAAACCAGGTTGTACCTGACAAACAGTTCAGTTGTAAACCTATTAAGTGGCAGGTGAAGTTATGTTAAATCTTGTGTTGCCACAGTGACTTTCTGTTGATTTGATTCATTGCAGCTAGTTTACTCACGATGGAGACATTTCTTTACTCTTCACTGGCAAAACCCAGTTTAATAATTCTAAATTGAAACTAGTAGCTGCTAAGAACATATGGAGGACGTTAAACATTAACTGTGTAACGCATTTATGACTAGCAGGTACAACTCAGCCCTTTACTTCGCTCATCTCTTCAACCCATTGAACACTCATGACGCCTCCTCATTGAGGAGCTGAAATGAAGCAGTGGCACAGAGTGGAAAGGCATTGGCACAGGCATTGTGGGATGTGAAGTCCTCAGGTGGCTCTGGATTTGAATCTGAGCAGTTGGAGTGGAGATTACATTCTGGCATTGATACTCGATGTGATTGGATTGGAACGTTGAGATAGGCGTGGCGAGCAGCGCGACTGTGTTCAGTCAGCTCATTACTCCATGTTTAAGAGTCCAATTGTTGCCCCAAGCCCTCAAAAGACTAAACTTGTGTTGATTTTTCTCGAGGAGTCCGTATGAGGGAGAGGGTCGGGATGAGGGGAGCAGGTGAGATACAGAACAGCCCGAAAAACTGAAAAACCCAACAAACCCCCAGAATCTACCAAAACCGCCTGCCAATCAGTAGACTGGAGCCAATCAGTAGATGATCTCTGAGCTTGTTGTGAATGGCTGGGAGAGGGGGGGAGGGCGAGCTGGGATGTAATTGGTTGGTGATGGTGATAACGGGTTAACCAATCAGGGGGCTGGAAATTAGCCGTGAATGGTAGCATCCCAGAGAGTGAGAGTGCTGGTGTGGAGGTTGACCTGCATGGAGGTGTGTGATGGGAAATCCGAATCAAAGTACCCAAATGTGTGTGTTTGTGCGCAAATATACCTGAAATTTACTGTCAAACAGATTTAAATCTGCACACGTTTGATAACCGGAGACGTGCACACACAAACACACACAGGGGTACTTAAGAGATTTTGCTTTTTGTCTTCATTCATTTTCACGACCTCATCATCTCCCTCTTCCTCTCAACCATTCCTCCATTTCTCCCTCCTCCTTCCCTCCTTTTTTGTCTCTACTTTTTGAATAACTCCCTCAATTCTCAAACTTACCTTCTTTTTCTCTCTTTGCTTCTCTCGCCCTCCTCTTTCCTGTCTTCTTCCACCCCTCTCCCTGCCTCTCCTACCACTCGCTTTAACTCTTCCTACCCTCATCTCTGTTTCTGTCCTTTCTTTGTTCTCTTCTCTGTCTTCCTCCGCCTCTCTCTTCTCCTTCTCCTTCTCCTCCACCCTCCCATCCCTCACCCAGGTCTATGCTGAGCAGTACAGTGGACAAGTCGGAGAAGACGTCTGGTGGTGTTCTCTCTTCCTCTTCCAACAACGACGAGAATAACTCCTCACCAGGATCTGGCAACACTGGTATATTTGGCTCTATTGCTATTTTTTTAAGTTGACCAACAGTCGGGTAAAGCAGCACGGTCACTGGCAGAATGTCAGTATATCCAACTCAGAAGCCAGTTGTCTTGTCATGTTGTTGTTGTGGCACAGCTGCTTCAAAATGAGGCTGCAGATTCTCAGCACTTTAAAATAATAAAACATGTCTGATTGATTGATTAATGAGGAAAAAAAGAATTCAAATGAACACCTAAACTTTTAGTGGGATTGATGGACAGCTGCAGGTTCTTACTAATGATAACAACAACCTGTGTGTCACAAACATTTTGGGGCATCCAGCAGCTCCATGAAAGTGAAAAGAGGTATTAAAATGTATAAAACATCATGATATGACTAATATAACTAAAACTATTATTGATTACAATTACTGATTGTGCAGAGCTTGTTTTATAACTAGAGGTCCACAGATGAGTTTGAACTCTGATGAGCCCCGCGCTCATTCTGCCATCATTCCTGTCTACATTAGATTCAGTGTGTTAGTCAGCATCATGATAACATTCACTGTTGCTGCTAAGACTCAAACTCTTTCTGCACCTTTGCTGTTTATCCCTGTTTATGTATCTACCACAATGAGTTCCTCGCAGATAGCTGTTGAACAGACTGAAGTAAACGGCTGCAGCTGTGTTGGATCATGATTCAGTTGTAGGTCATCCAGCTATAACACCAGTCAGGTTATGGTGGTAATTGTTTTAATGGGTTTCATGTTAAGAGAATATTGCAGTCATTATGTGTTAATCCTCATTTTTCATTCTCCGCTGGTTTGTCACCTTCTTCCTTTTCTTCTTTCTTTTGCTCTCCCATCTTTGTCGTATGCACTTTGTGATTTATTTCCTTGTCACATTCTCTCATAAATCCTGGCCCCTGACAACAGATCACTTTGCCGGACTTCATCTCAATTGTTTGTCATTCACTAACTTCTGTCTGTTGTTCTTCCCTCTTGTCTTTGACCCTAATCGATCACCCTCTCACGTCTCTTTTCCTCCTCTCTCAGGTGGCACCGGCACACCTCCCGCCATCGCCAGCCAGAAGGACTCGGCCAAGCCGCGCTCGCTTCGCTTCACCTGGTCCATGAAGACCACGTCGTCCATGGAGCCCATGGAGATGATGCGCGAGATCCGCAAGGTGCTCGACTCCAACAGCTGCGAGTACGAGCTGCGCGAGCGCTACATGCTGCTGTGCGTGTCGGGCAACCCGGCCCGCGACGACTTCGTCCAGTGGGAGATGGAGGTGTGCAAGCTCCCGCGGCTCTCCCTCAACGGCGTGCGCTTCAAACGGATCTCGGGCACGTCCATCGCCTTCAAGAACATTGCCTCAAAGATTGCCAACGAGCTCAAACTGTGAGTGCGGAGGAGCAGCGAGGAGAGATGAGATTAAAGGGTGGAGGTGGGTGGGTGAAGGGGGTGATGGCAAGGAGGAAGATGATGCTGTAAGTGGGGTGGGGTCACTGTGGAGGTCAGGAGGTAAGCTAAAGGGTGGGATCACTTTAAAAATAACCTGATTGTTATGGACAAAGGTCTGAAGTAGGGCTATCGGATCTCTGAGACTAGAAAACGTTTCTTTTCTAGAAGTTTTGTTCCTTAAGTTCCCGAGGCGTTGATGTCCTCTGAGTTGTGAAGTACTTATAGACCGAGGTCTTCTCTTCCCTGCTGGGTTTTATTTTTTTGTCACGTTCTACTTAGACGTTCCACTCTTCTGCATGTCCGACCTGCTCTCTCTGTTTTTTAGAAGTCACACTTTGATCACTTTGACCACTCCTGTCACTTCTTCCTGCTATTTATTCAGTTTTTCTGCACGGTTCTGCTGCCAGGTCTTTTTGGGTTGGGGGAAACCGGGTAGAAACGGGGGCTGGATGGAGAACAAGGGGAGAGCAGAGGGACTGCCAATTTAAAAAAACACAAAAAAACGACAAAAAACAACTTTCTACTTTCTCTCTGAATCTCTAACAAGTGGTGATGAATGACCGAAAGCTCGGAGCCTTACTTTGCTGGAAAACTCAAAAGGAGTTTTGATTTGAATTTGTTCTGATTCTCCTCCAAAACTGATGGACTCCAACTGAGCCAGGACTTTGGTCGCTGAAGCCAACTGTCACACACATGCACGCACACACACACACACACACGCACACACAGATGGACTGTGGATGGACGAACTCTGCTGTTGTTGGTTTAAGGACCCTCTCCGGCCTCCACCTGCCCGCACAAACCCCTCCTGCTCCGAAACGAACTTTAGAAATCCACCTGATCCCTCCTTCCACCACATCCCTCCTCTCACACACACACTTCACCACCCTCTCCCTCTTATTTCAAACTGAACTCGGCACAAACACATCCATCTTTTCTGCCTCTTCACTCCTTTTTCTTCCTCATTTTTAAAATTTCTCTCATGCCATCAAGTCTTGAAGAGGCCAGTTAAACTTGATGTCGTTGTTGATTGTTTCAGGCTTCAACCCTTCAAGTCCACACCTTTTGTTTTAGTTTCTTCTTTTATGGCTTTTAAAAAAGAGTTGTGCACTGGAAAAGAGAGGCATATGGGAAACTGGGGAGGGAAGGACAGTTGACGGATGGGGTTGTTCATGGATTTTATGTTGCCTTTCTTTATAGAATTAAATTTGGGGTTTGTTTTTGTTGCATACGTCAGCACATGAATGCTCAAATGACTTATTTGTACTTTTTTTTTGTGTGTTGATGTTGGTATCGCTTCAGTTGGCATCATGCCTTCATATCCAGAATGTCAACCCTGAACCGACACATTTCTTGTCCCCCCCCCCCCCCCCAGACAGACACACACACACACACACACACACACACACACACACACTTTGATTTATGGTCCCCAAAAAGTACAAGAAGAATCGACAATGATCACGATGACGAATGGTGAATTATTTTCTTCTTCTTTTGATTTGATAATATATTTTTGCGTCATTGAAGATTTTTGGTTTGTACAGATTTGGATTTTCAGGGGGGTTGGACCGGGTGTGAAGGGTCACATCGGATCATATCATTGCTGCCTTTTTCAGTGTAGTGCACCTTTAACACACACATTTAACACACAGCTCATAATGTTTCAGATTAACCACAAAGCCCCCCCAAGTTCAGACAGGAGTTATCGATGTATCTAATAATGTTGACGGTGGCGGTGAGAACTACTGCGCGTTCATCTTTGGCCGTTTTCTTTAATTTCATCCATTTGTTTTTATTTAAAGGCCGTATTGGTCCAGAAAGGCTCGAGGCAAAGAGAGACGGCAGAAAAGACGTTTCTCATATCAGAGCACATTCACATTCAGAACCGCAAACCAGAAGAAGCTGCTTCTCGCCGTCTCTCTTTCTCTTTGCTCCAGTTTGTTCGAAGCAGAAGAAACACACAAACACACACACACACACTCGGGGGTTTGAGAAAGGTCCCGTCAGCTGGTTGTACCTAACTTAACACTTTTCTTTCTTTCTATCACGATGACACACTGTCGTTTTATTATTTCTTTCAGTTTTTAATACGTCAGATATTTTCTTTAAAAGTTGTTCATTGTATTAAGGTGCTGGGTATTGGATTCTAATTATTATTCTGGCTGTTGCTGTTATATTATCTCTTTCAGGGTTGATTTTATTTTACATTATTTCGTTTTACATTGCTGTAATTTACATTGATTTTAAATGTGTTTTGAGCAAACTGTAACTGTAGTGGTGGGTTTGGGGTTGGGAGGGGTGATCAACTCCTGAAAAAATGTATTATTTGTTTGTTTTTTTTGTGCAAAGACAAAATGATGAAAAATTACAATGATAGTAATAAAAACAATGATATAATGATAGTCTGCCTCTGAAATCCATTATGTTGAATGTGAGCACCAGGTCCGTTTAGTAGCTGCTGTACAGCTGCGGGTGAAATATGGACCTGGAAGTGTGTTGACAGGCCTTGAAGAGTTCAACTGCACGTGTGGAAAAAGGAGTATAAAACTTTTTGTGGCTGCATGTAGTCTGATAAATTACCTCAATTGGTGCTGGCTGTGTTGCATTGTGGGTAATGTAGGTACCATGTTTTGAAAAGCAGTTCACTGGTCTAGTATTGCACTCTAACACTGTGGGCTCATTATGGGCAGTGTGCAAATTATGCACCGCCTTTTTTATTCCATGCATTCTTGATCCTTTTTAAAACTACATTACCCACAATGCAACTTAGCCACTGAGTAACATCAGGCAGATCCAAGGCTATTTTGTATCAGGATACACAACAGCTGGGTTTCAGATTTGGCAGTAAAATTAAGATGAATACTTGCTGCTGGTTCCACTCTGTATGTGTCAGACACATGTTGGAGCTCCTCGTCAGCAGAAGGGGGCGCTGTGACAGAAACCATTTAACTTCCTGTGCAGATGTGAACAGCTGAAAGTGTGGAATGTATTTTCTGAATATAGAGTGTCGGCATCCATCATGGCTTTACTCAATTATAGAGAGGCATCAGATCAAAAACATTGTTATCAAACCAAAAGTTGTTGCACTTTGAATCACTTGTTCTCTCCACTTTTCTCATTTACCTGATGAATATCTGAGGACTTAAACACATCACCACCTGCTGTCGCCTTTGCTTTGTGTTCACACGTGACAAATCAACATCACGTGTCTGCAGGCGTTCTCAGCCTCTTTCCTTTTTGTCGGACTAGTAAAATAGAACGTAACATAAGCACAATGTGTTAAACTGTATTGGTCTGGAAGAGGGGGACACAGAGTTTGGTTAGAACGAGGGACCCACCTTGATTCTTACTGGATAAGGGTCACAAATTCCCAAACAAATTTGAAATTCGTCTAATTACTATGAGTGACTGGGATGTTTCTGGGATGTTTTCAAATCTTCATGATAAATTCATCTAAGCTGCTCACTGGTTGAAGCCCTGCTCAGGAATGTGGAGCTGCAGGTGTTCTGATAAGATGCACATGAAGCTCACGCCCAACAGTCGTAGGTGTAAATGTAAATCTTTAGGATAAAATTATGGACAAACACTGTATGATTTGGTCATTTCTTTATTCTAAAAAAACATTTCTCAAACACAAACAGTTCAGTTTCCACAATGTAAACAACTTCTCACATACAGTAACACACAAGCAGTTTTTTGGAGGAAGGAACAAATGTAAGAAGAAGAGTCCAAGCAAAGTCAAAAGGCAAGCCACTTAAAGCCAAACATAGTGATGGGCCGCTTTCAGTCCTGCTCAGTGCCTAAAAGGCCTCTGCTAACAACACTAAGTGATGTGACATGTATGAGTGAAGAAGCACTGACACAGTTTGAGGAAAGGTTTATACATGACGTGTGATCCCAGATCTGCTTGAAAAGGCATCGATACGCAGAAACTAGACTATGAAGAGGGACAGATTCAGCAGGCGGCCGGCAGATGGAGTTCAAAAAGAAAACTACAGAGCGGGAGATCATTCAGTCGTACATTTGTTCTTGAGGTTGCCTGATATCCTTGAACGCGACCTAGAGGAACATTACGGGCATGACGCAGCATTTCGCGACGGCTGAACTAATCCTTTCAGACGCCCTCTGACCTCTCAGCTCTAGACTACAGGACACAAAGCTGCCTTTACGACACTTACAGTGCTTTACGCAGGTGTCAGCACGTCTTTATAAATCCACTTTTGTAATTTGGACATAAAACATTGAACTGAATCACCTCAACATTTTGGTAAATAGACTTGTTCAGGTTTTTGCAAAGAGATGCCGACCACTCATGTCTGCACCGTCAATGTTTAGCTAAGTTCAGCTGCAGACTACAGACAGAGGGAAACCAGCTTCATCAGTGTCTGTAGAAGGTCAGGAGAGGCCATCTGTTTCCATCAGATCAATCCTCCACACACTCTCTAAAGAACCTAATGTTTCGTGTTTGTGGCTGAAGTCTGAAAATATCCTGGACAGTAAGCAGTGAGACCTGAACACTGAGCCAGCCAGAAACAGAGTGCGGCAGGCGTCTTCAGTCACTTGTGTTAAAAGGCTCTTTTTCTCCTTAGTGCTCAGTCAAGAATCATCATCGTTAGAATAAAGTATGCACTACCTATACTACTTACAATAGCTAGTTGCCGACCTAGGGCTCACTTTAAAGTCTAGTCAAAACAAAGAAAGGAAAACATCACTCCAGTTAACACTAGTAATACATGGCTATGACAGAGCGAGAGGAGGGACCTCTACTGCTTCTTTTTCCATTTTTGAACCAACAAAACACTCAGTCTGATTTCTTTGCAAAAGTACCTTTTTAACTCCTCTGAGGGTCAAATTTTAAAGCAGAGCTCAACAGGAAAAGGCAAGTTTCTCCACATCCTCTCCAGAATGATTTTATCATCTGCACGACCTCTCAGGTTCGGCTCAGATGTGAGAAACTCTTCCTCCATCTTTCCTTTCCCTCGTTTACTCATCATTTCATTTTCCTGAAGGTTGTTTGGATGACTTGATACCTGCCCAGTGGAACCTACACTATAGATATATATATAGTGTGTGTGTGTGTGTGTGTGTGTTCAACCACACTCCTCCGCTTTCCAGATGTTCAGCAGTTGCCATGGAAACAGGCAGGTGGTTTAGCTCTGTGTGGTCATGGCTTTCTTCGACAGCTTGACGATCCAGTGTCTCTTTCTAGTTTTCTCTGGGGAGGTGTGTGCAGATAGTGTTTGTTTTAAGCTCAAAGCTTGTTTGTAGTGTGTGTGTGTGTGTGTGTGTGTGTTTTATGCTAGAGAACGCTGGTCTGGAGGTAGGTGTTTGTTAGTACAGTAAAGGGCCTTACAAAGTGGACCTGCAGGTCCCCTCACACTCTTCCTGCCACATTTTAAGAGCTGTGATGTCACCTGATGGACCTGAGTGTCATGTGATGTGTGATGGTCCCGGGAACGATTGAACGATGGGGTCTGCATGCTAATTTGCAGGTGTGTGTGTGTGTGTGTGTGTGTGTGTGTGTGTTGCGTGCCATTACTGTTATCTGTGTGTATCAGTGCGAGTTGGGCTGCTCCACTTTGAGCCCGACCAGCGATGGAGGCATCTGCCCTGCAGTGGAGGAGGAGTTGGGAGGTGAAGCCCTGAGGTTGGAGCTCCCGGTGGATGAGGAGGAGGTCGTCACAGCGGGTCGGATGAGCGGAGGCGGAGGGTGGTTGTGGGGCGCTCGGTTCTGAAGTGGGCGCGTCTGCAGCGGTGGAGGCTGGCGGAGGAGGCTGGGTGGAGCTGAGGGAGGGGCGGGGCGCAGCAGCGGAGGGGGCTGCGAGAGGTTGGAGGGGGTCTGAGTGGAGGAGGGCGGAGAGGAGCCGCCAGCAGCATCTGAGGGAGAGTCCTCCATTTTGACCTGAGGGGAGGGAGGAGGAGGAAGATGAGGTGAGGTGAGATAGGAAGACAGGTGGAGAAGAGAGAGGTGGAGAGACACGTCATATTAGCTCCATGATGAAGAGGAGGAGGTGTCTCACAACACCAGACACCACCACCTGCTCCTTCTCTTCCTTCTGACTCCACACAGTCACCATTACATCCACTTCAGTCACTCAGAGCAACGACAAGCATTTGAACCTTCAGCATGAAGTCGATGGTCGTGGTGACGACAGACCCGACGTCTCGTAAGCTTTTCTATGTATCTGAAGTAAGTCGGGACACTGAGCGATCACGTGTGGTGCCGATACACCTGAATGAGCGGTGTAGCATTGTGGATTATTACAGAAAATAAGTTCTGTGGCAAACACATCATCATTGTTTTGTTCAGCAAGATAGTCTTCACAGATGAATTCCACTTTTCAGAACTGAAGAATCCTTCTGGACGAGACGTGAAACGTTTTTCTGGTTTTGGTGCTCATTTCTAAAGCATTCTATAAAAAAGGTGACAACACAAATGTGTTATTGCACTAATAAGCCCAGGAGTTACATGAGAAGACCTGCTTAAATGTCTTTTTCTGTGTTAGGTTAGCTTAGCATCAAGACTGTACACAGCCCCTGTTGTCCTCTGCTTCCAAACATAAAAAACACACTAAAATGCTAAATCCATGTATATCAAATTTCTGATTTCTGTTCAGTTTCTGGTCCAGATGTGGCAGTGATGACACAGTCACTGTGCAGGTAAAGAGGTTAAAGCATCTACCTTGTCTCTGTTTGAGTGCAGGTGAGACAAACAGGAACCAACGTGAGCTTCAGAAACGTTTGTTGCTTTAGTTTATTTGTAGCTTTAACCGATGACTCCGGCGGGCTCTTTGCCCTCGCCTCATGTCTTTATGCTCCAAAATGTTGAACTACCCCTTTAACTATTACTCAAGCCTTCCAGAGGTGTTTTGAGGAGGAGAGATGAATTTTGGAAAATATATTGGCAAGTCATGTGTAATGTTGCATTTATGCTCATTTATATTTTTCTCATCAACATTCAGGGAAATATTTTGTAAAAACTAACATGGTATGTTGTTTCGTTGGGTCGAGGTCCTTCTTTGAACTGTTCTGTATGCTGCTTCTCAACATAAAAACCCGAAGAATAACTGAAGGCTTTTGTTTTATGGACCGTGTCCTCACCTCGTCCTCCTCAGCCGCTCCATCTGTAGCCGCTGCCATCTCCTCGCCGCTCCTCCTCAGGTCTCTCTGGTCTCGGTTGGTTGCCACCTGCTCGGCCGCCCACTCCCTCAGCACCTCGTCCAGGTTGAACCTGCGTCGGTAGCTCACGAAGAACGAACTCACCTGGGTGGAAAGGCAGAGACAGGGTCAGAAAGGAAATAGCCAGAGACTCTGTGCTGCACTCAAGGACACAGAGGCAGAGACTGGAGGTCAGGAGACAAATGAAAAGGGGGATAATGGAGATTATCGTTCTTCTATAAAGAAAAATGTGCATCGAGACAGTGGGATGAGGAGGGAAATGGACAGGAGATGAAAAACTGATAGGCAGCTCACAGAAAGTAAAGGGATGGGTGGATGGAGGGTTAGAGAGGTGTTTTCCCCAGTTTAACCCTGGAGAAAGAGGATGCTCACCTGAGCTGGTGTTTTGGTCCCGATCACCTCAGCGATGGCTGCAAAGTCTTTACCATAGCGACGGATAGCTGGTCAGGAGACAGAAGAAAAATCATCTGGTTATTGCTGTGTCGATATACATCACTCACAACCAATGTGTTGCCATCACAAGGCTACAAAAACACTCTGCTTTCTCTCACCCCGTCAGAGAAACGTGGCAGTGCGTGTGAGCGTTAGAGTGAATGTAGCGTGAGCGGGTTTGTTGATGCGTGCGGCAGCTGACCTTCATCTGAGGTCGGCCGGCTGAGTGCACCTGCTCTTTCCAGGCCTGTCCCGCTTCACACTCGTACGACTGCACATGTTCTTGTCTTTCAGCTTCTGATTTCTCTTGTCCTGTTTTCACTACACAGCTGCAGCTGATTTACTCAAAGCACACTAACCGACTGCAGCTGCGACGCAAACGCTGCAAACGCTACACGCATCTTTCTGACTTTTGCTGCAATTTATGGATTAGAACTGCAGGGATTGAAATCCTGTGTTCCTTTCAATATGTATTATCTAGAATGGAGGCCTAAATAAGCTTCAATTATGTGCTTGTCGGATCATCTAACAGCACCTGAACTCTCCACACAATCTTGAGCATGTTGGTCGGATCAGTTTTGTACAGTCTGAAACAGACAACCAAGCCCAGTTTACACAGAGACTGTGGAGGTCTGCCACGGAGGGAGAAATGTTCTGGATGCGTCTGAGGAGTTTTTCAGGCTGAGATCAGGAAGCGGTATGATGACTTTTTTCATCAAGATCCATGCATTATTCCCCGAGAGTGTTACAGAAAGTGAGAAAATCTTCTTGGATCCGTCGCTCCATCCAGATCGGCACTAAAAGTTAATGGGTTCTATTCTGGGCAGAGACCCGTCCTCCATCCTGCTGACAAACCAACCAACCAACAAACGGACATAAGTGGAAACAGAACCTTGTTAAATAAATACCGTCCTACTTCTATTGGACTGAACAACGTTTGTACTTTTGCCACCTCTGTTGTTTTTTTATAGCAAAGCTTTACTACATTACTACAACCTAAGCACAGAGGGACTTCTAATAAAACAACTTATAATAATATTACTGAATAATATTTCTCCTGCACAGCATGAGTCAGTGCTGTGCTCTGCAGTACTGACTGACACAGGCAGGTTCTGTGGATAAGGTGAATATGAATGTGTCTGACTTCTGCCTGTGAATGTGAGGTGGGAAGAGGAGAGCCAGCAGCAGGAGGTGAATCTGTAGCCCTTACTCACCCTGCACAGCCAGGAGCTGCTCCTCTGTGGTCCAACGGGAGTTCATCTTAGGGGCAGCCTGAGAGAGGGGGGGGGGGTTAGGAGGAAGAAGAGAGAGGGATGAAGACGGCTGCATGAGAGCAAAGAGTAGATTAAGACTAATCTCAGTCCCACATGGGGGTGAAATAATATCTGGAGGGAGTTGGGGAAGAGCAGAGTGAAGAAATGAAAGGAGGAGCAGGACAAACTACAGAGAGATCTGAGATGGGTACCGGCAGGAAACACAAATCAAAGAGGGGATGGATGAACTACGTTAAGAAGAAAGGAAAAGACTTACGTCAGCAGGTTGAACGTGTCGACTCCTTCATTTAAGCCCTGTTTCATAATACTGTTGTTCTGTTTAATCGACTGAACCTGAGAGGAAAAGTGGAGAGAGGAGGGGAGGAGGAGGAGGGGAGGAGGAGAGGAGGAGAGGAGGGGAGGAGGGGAGGAGGGGGGAGGAGGAGAGGAGGGGAGGAGGGGAGGATTGGGAGTGATTTGTATTCGTTATTTAGGGTTTAGGGTCTTTTGTTTATGATTTGGAGGTTATCTTTTTTCTTCTTCGTATGTAGGTCTGTAGGAGTAGGAGAGGGAGGAGGGGCCTTATTTTATGCCATTAACCAAAAAATTATGCAGACAAGAAACCATTTCTGTGACTTTAACTGCAGCACCCAGTGCTGCCTTTCCACTCAAACAGGAAGTTGCAGTTTAAACTTGTGAAAATTAAATATAATATTGTAATTAGTATATGACAGAATCATTGTTCTAGTTTCTACCAGATGTTGGCACTCTGTGGGACCTTTGAGGTTTTCTTGGAGCATTTTCTATTGTTGGAACCTGCTTGTAAAATGTTCATACTGTAAAAAACAAAGCAGCCGTCAGAGAGACTGAATTTATTACATCTCTCACATGAAATGGCAATTTATTTATTGTGTGAAATAGTCACCTTTACTGACAACTATAGTTTAAGACACATTCAAATCCTGTTGGTGATCCTTGAAATAGCTCTGAAAGTGTGTTAGTGCATCTACCTGTCTCTTGAGTGACACCAGCTGTGTGTCCAGCTGCCGTACAGTGAGAACTCCGGCATCCTGGGAGGCTGACAGGGACGTGATGTCGGACTGCTCCAGGTACATGCCTTTGGGTGGCCTGCGGCGGGCTCTGAGCGGGTGGTGGCGGTACTGAGCCCCGATGCTCTCCTTCTTCACCGGCCCAGAGCGGCTGGGGGTGGCTTTGTCAGAGGTGGCGCTGTTGGGGTTCTGTTTCACTGCCTGCGTTAACAAGAGACCACATAAATATTATACACTTTAGATTCTATCATCGACACACTGAAGGATACTGAAGGCATCAATTTGGCTCGGCTGATTTCTTCAGGCCAGTCATGACTAGTTAAACACAAAAACGTGTTTACATACACACTCACACTCGCTGTCAGTCAAACAACAACTACTAAGTTTTGTATCGCTCACCTCTTTCTTGGCATCGATCTCAAAGTCACTGTCACTGCCGGGGTCACCTTCTTCTAAATCATCATTACTACAAGAGAGAAAGAAAGTTCGTCCATCATCCCGAGACAACTGTCTGTTTCTAAAATGCTACAGAATGTCAACTGAAGAAGACGAGAAATAAAATCAAAGTATCTCATTCATATGATGACATGATGCTTATCGAGTGTCATTTAACTAAGACTTTTGTAAATGTCAGATCTCAGATGAATCGTTTAATGTGTCCTTCCTCCAATATTCTCTTTTCCTCTCCTCCACTCACGCCCAGTTTTGCTTGGAGATCAGGGAATATGGCATCTGATACCTGTCGTCCTTCTCTCGTTTGCTGACCAGCCTCCTGGCCTGTCGGTCCATGACAGAGGTTCTGGTCCTGGTCTTCTTCCAGCTGTAGTAGTACTTCACCAGGCTGGAGATCAGCTTGTCTGGCAGCTACACACAAACAGAGACCAATAAATTGAGCATTAAATATTGAAAATTACACTCAGCTTT
Source organism: Sparus aurata (assembly GCF_900880675.1). NCBI lineage: Eukaryota > Metazoa > Chordata > Actinopteri > Spariformes > Sparidae > Sparus > Sparus aurata. The sequence goes on along the minus strand of NC_044196.1, from coordinate 35,293,218 downwards.
GTTCAACATATTCTGTTAAGAGTGCGTTTTTATTTTCTCTCACCATCTGCTGGATTCGGTGGAAGCTCTTGCCGTGGAAGCTGAAGGCCTGCTCGAACAACACTTTATCCTCCACAGTCCACTCGTCTGGGAACGGGGTGAAGTTGGCCAGGTCGGCGAGCGAGCGCTCGACGTCATGTTTGTGCCATAATAACATGCCGAGAGCCTGAAGGGAATAAAGGGGACGAGGACAGGGTCAGGCAACCAGGGACAGAGACAAGACAGAAGACAGAAAAAGAGAAAGACTTCATCCTGGTCTGCTCTACCTGCTCCATGTTGTATCCATGTTTCTCTTTAGCCATCAGGATGTACTCGTCCACTTGGAAAAGGAGAGAGAGAAAATGAATGACAGAAAGACATGGAAAGGAAATACAAGATGAGGGAAAGCAATGATGGCAAAGATGGCAGGAAGAGTGAGAGAGAAGCAGTGCACGGGACAAACACAGAGAGAATGAACAGTTCAATCAGTATTCTTTGGTCAGTATATTAGACTGAAGGTTATGTTGTTAAGCCTGTACCAGTGAATGTAAGGAAAGGTGTGTGTGTGTGTGTGTGTGTGTGTGTGTGTGTGTGTGTGTGTCTCTTACACATTGCATCAGACAGCAGACTGTTGGGACACCACACCAACATGCTCCTCTGGTCCTTCTCATTGTAGCGGGTTGGACTGTCTGGTAATTAAAACAAACAGGGACATTTATTCACACATTTAGCATTTAAGTCACACATTGTTTGAGCTTTTAGGTTTATCTGAATCCTTCTTTTACTTTGTCGCATCTTCATCAGGCTTCCTCTCCTCCCTTCTCCCCAACTGTCTGTTTATCAAACCTCTTATTAACCCTTTACTCTCTTCCTCCCAAATCTTTGCAGCTATCCTTCTGTCTAGGCTCCATGTGTGGCATCCTCTTCATTAGCATTAGCAAGTTAAAGAATAAGTATATAGAAATAACAGCTGAAGGTTATGTACATCATATAAAGGCATCAACGTTAATTGAGGCAAAAAAGCAACATACTGTTCTGACACATCATACTAAAGTATTTGAGGCCCTTTGTATTTTCTCGAGGTGATATGAGAAATAAAGGATTGGAATATTACATAAATAGGTCATTTAAATGAATGAGCAAAGACTTGACACCAACCATTGAGAAGCCTTCCACTGCAAGATGTTACTATTTATTCTGTCAATAAACTGTAAACTCTGATGTAGTATTTTAACAGGTAGAGTAAAACACCTTGAAGAATTATGTAAAGGATTTTGGTTCATCTGAAACTGGCCGTCTCCTGGATTTTCACACAACACTTCTCATGTGACCTTCATTTCTCACGTCACCTGCGTTCCCCTCCTTCCTCCGTTTCAATGTGGTCCACATCCCTCCTCACCTCTGTGTCTCCTCCTCGGCCCTGATTTCACCCTCCCTCTCTCTATTCATCTCCCTTTCTGTCGTGCTCGCCTCGCTGCCAGCTCACCTGGTTTGAACTCGGGGATCTGCGCCTGGTAGTCTCCTCCCACTCTGATCATACTGTCTGTGGAGAGAGACGGGAACAAGACAAATATGGGTTTCTATTTCCCAGAGGAGTGGGTAGAGCTGTACAGTCAATTGCCTCCAGTGATGTCACTCAGTGGCTCACTTGCATTATGGGTAATCTATGTAGCAGGATTTTGAATAGAATGAAGAATGCATGAAATAAAAAGGCAAAATCACTGGTTCTGCAGTCTGAGTTCAACAGTGTTATAGAAGTTGCTCTTTAATTACGCACCACGGGAAAGTTTTGTACAAACATTTGCTTTTGCTAATGATTACTATTGAATCTGTGTTTTATGCTAACCTCTCTGTGGGTTCCTTGCCGAAGAAAGACATTACAACACAGGCAGAACTGGTGCAGGAAGCCCAGACCGGTGCAGTGTGATGGGCCTCTGGTTAGTGGAGCTGATTACCACTGCCCACCTTTCATACACATCAGAACTGGACCTTGACTGGTTGGGCTGTTTGTAGGGGTGGTAAATCGGCCCAATTTCCCGATTCGATTCGATTCCGATTATTGAAGTCTCGATTCGATTACAAATCGATTTTCGATTATTAACGATTATCGATTGGATTTGCAATTATTAACGATTATTGATCTTCCATTTAACATCAGTCAGCTGCTGAATTATTTTACTTCTCTTGGGAGTAACACCTCACAGCACCTTCAATATTGTATAGTGCAACTGTAATATCAAAATGATTATTTTTTACTTTGTTTTAAATGTAGTGTTTCACTGTTAAAAGAAAGTTGCCAAGCTCAGCAGCCGGACTCATGTTAGAAGCATTGTTGGTGACGAGAACCAGGGCGTGTTTCTCTGTTCCCCACTCGTCTGTCATTGCTTTGAGAAACTCACACATATTTGCGCTTGTGTGGCTATCATCCATAGCTTTCGTCTGAAGTACGTAGGACATTAGCTTCCATTAACTGCTGACATAATGAGCTGTAACGGTCACATATGAGACTGGAGCTCTGGATGTCCAGGCATCGCAGGTTATTGCGACCCTGTGAGCAGAGTTGAGGGACTCTTGCACAGAAAGCTTTGTCTCCTTTTAAAGATTTGGAATCGATTTAAGTGTGAAAAGGCTCCGGGATGGAATAACATATCTCGGCTCCAGACTGTGGACCATGTAGCGGAAGCCAGTAAGAGGAGGACTCCAGTTTGTATTACTATCCCCCCCCCCCCCCCCCCCCCCCCCCCCCCCCCCCCAAAAAAATAATAATAAAAAAAAAAATAATAATAATAAATTAAAAAAAAAATAAATACAAAAAAAAAAAAAAAAAAAAAAAAAAATATATATATATATATATATATATATAATATATATATATATATATATATATATATAATATATATATGATTTATTTATTTTTTTTAATCGATTTTGGAAATTTAATAATCGAATCATAATCGTCAATATTATAATCGCGATTAATCAATAATCGATTTTTTTCACCACCCCTAGCTGTTTGTATCTACTTTTTCCATCTTGAAAGAAAAATGATGCGTTTCCTTTTCCCCCCCATTGATCAATCAATGAATCACCTGCAAAGCTCAATGAGGCTGATTCTGACTCCTTATTTCACTTCCAGTGTAGTTACTGGATGATGGTTTAAACAGTCGCCTCAATCATTACACAGATGGTCTTAACTCTGTCAAATAGTGCTACTGCTCATTAAGTTTATAAAAGGCATGACCGACTGTGTTTCAGTATTCACTTGTTCCATTTACTTAATCCCAGTATATAATGTGCATCTTATAATAACACAACCATTGAAATTCAGCAGACATAATATATATCATGATATTTATCAACAGTTAAAAGTTGAACAAAGCTGAGTGTATCCTGACAACAGTTTCACCATATCCCATCACTGAGTGACAGATATTCATACAGACACAGAGAGCAGGAAGAAAGACCGAAGAGCAACAGTGGAATAATGGCAGACATTAAGTAATTAGTGCTGTGGTAAAGAGCAGGGAAGGCAAAGAGTGAAGATCGAAGCAGATCATGAGGAGGAAGAGACATATTACTGTTTCCTCAGGGACAGAGGACAGGAAGGGAGGAGACGGGGAGGATAGAAACTGGAGGAGATGGCAGGAGAGAGGCAGGAAGGGGATAAAGAAGAGAGAAGACTGGATGGAAGGAAAGAATGGCAATGAAAGGAGGCAAAAAATAAGATGGATGAAAAAGATGGAGAGGTGACGGAAGACTAAACGGGATGAAGACGCAGGAGGCGAGGACGGAAGCGGTGGTCGCAGTAATGTTAGGAATGGTGGCTTGAGATGTTAAGCCTCAGAGCTAAATTAACTGAGGAAATCTGGGTAGTTAACTTAAACTGTTGCGTTTGATCTCATGATTTATCTCAGCCCATGAGCCTAGTGAGATAACAGCTAAAAAATGAGGATCAACAGCAAGTCAGTGGGTGAAGGAGAGAGTGAGGAAGGAAAGATGTATGTGGGCAGAGGATAATGAGGATGGAGGAGTGTGGGAAGGGGGTGGAGGAAGGAAGGAGGAGATGACAGAGGAGAGCGGCGCACAAGGGACTGAAGAAGCACTGCAGCAGTGCAACAAATGCAACCAGAACAGCTGGCAAGACGTTCTGTGTGTCTACTGCAAGAACCGTTCTGCAAGCTTCATGATAGAAGTGCAAACCCAGACAGGAAGTGGACAGATCGACCTCGACATAGTGGGGAATTAAATTCAGATGAAGTCAGTGGATGATATGTCAGTTTAATGTGTGTGTGTGTGTGTGTCTACCATGGGCATGCTCTTCATCGCTGCTCTCCTCTTCAGAGTGCGGTTGGCTGTTGCCGTTGGTTACGGTCTTGGCTCTGCTCCTGGACAGGACCCCGGCCCCCGAGCGCTCCATCACTGAGGGCATGGCTGCAACAAGCACAGAGACCCTAAAAATACAATCTCACCAAAGGAACACAACCGTTCATCAGCAGCACACGCTCTCTGTCTGAAGTCGGATTCAGTCAACAATAACTTTCATCTTGTTCACTATTCGCAAGATGGCTGCTATTTGCTTTCACGTGAACCCATAAACAACCTTATTCCCTCTTGTAAAGTAGAGAGGCACCTTGTGTTGCCGCATGTGAAGCACTCTTTGTCTTTCATTGAGCTGAATTCATCACTGGTTTACTGCATGAGAACTTCTTCACACTCTCATATCGCTCCATGACACCCATTATCACTCAGTTGCTCTCAGTGACAGCTAATAACTTGGTATCTCTCTAATCAAAATAATCTATAATACGCTCTCATCAGTGCAGTGGGATGTCCGGGGATGAAGATGCCTGCCATAACGTGGCCTCTCTTTGTTGGCTAACTCTTTATTAATTGCAGGCTTCGGGCTCAAGATAAAGTTATGATCTTCTTCCGCCAAGTATTGACCTCAAAAGCACCTCTGCACACAGTGCACAGATGTTTCTTCATCTTGTTCATCACCAGACCCAAAATGATTAACTGAAGTCTTCCATTTTAACTTGAGCTAATCAAGAACATGCTCCTGTCATGGGAGACACCACCTATAAACACACCAGAGAGCTATTAACGTCTCAGACCGCTGTTTAAGAAGCCCCAGAGCTCAAACAACTATTAATTGATAGATTAATTAGTATTTTTCTAAAAACTATTGTAGATTTTTTCCTCTCACAATACTGATAAACCTCCACATGGAAAAGGTGACAGAAAGAAAATCTGCAACAGTTTTGATAACAGATTCATCATTTAAGCAATTCTTTAATTAACAACGTCCCCAAAAAAAGTTCCATTTCAATTCTGTCAGATGTAACATGTGCTTTGTTTTCTTTGATATGAAACTGAATATATTTCTGACTTCTGTCGGGACAAAACAAGCCGAACATGTTCATTTGGGCTAACTTGGATTTGGACATTTTTCACTATTTCACCATTTTGTAGATTAATTGAACATGTCATCATCATTAGATAAATCCATAATAAAAATACATATTTGTTGCAGCGTTGAAAGGAAAAGTTCGGCCATTATCTACTCTTCCTCACGCAGATGGAGCTCGGTGGAAGTTTCGTAGCCTGAATAACATTTCTGGAGTTTGACAGCGAGACAGCAGCGCAGCAGCTGGATGTGTTTAAAACTACAACCCTGATCTCTGGAGGCTGCTGCTGATACCAAGAGTGGAGACGGAAACAAGTCAGTATCGATATTTCAGCTGACAGTCGCACATTCCCTCAAATGTGCTTCTCAAACTCTTGTGATATTCTACAATTAACAATACACTTTATTGTCTAAAGTGACTTCAATGCACTGAAACAGGAGACTTAATGGGGATTTAATAATTATCAATCATCCCAAGTTTGTTTTTTCTGCATCATTATCTCTGAATAAAAAGTATTCAGTAATATTCACACTGAACAACATATACGGCGACACTGACATATATGTCCTCAGCCACCTGATATATAGGTATGGCTCTATTTAAAACACTGAGGAAAGACATAAAGTGGCTCCATACAGGCTCGTCTGGGACAATCCACGTCTCCTAAAGCCCCGTGATCAATGGATCAATGCTGCTTTGCTGTGAAACACCAGATATATTCTGTAGACTATGAAACTTCACCTGCCTTCCCATCAGAATGAAGGTGTCGTGAGTTTTATCTATCAATGTATTTTTTGCATGGTTGAACTAGTCCTTTAATATATAAAGTGTTTTATAATATATAAAAACATCGCTCTGTGCATCTTCAGTTTCACTATAAAGAAGTCCTGTTTTAGTTTGACATCATTTCCAGTCTGCAGCATGAAATTCTATGCATCACAAAAAGCAAATCACAGACTCGAGGACACACACACACAAACATTATCTCATATATATATATATATATATATATATATATATATATATATATATATATATATATATATATATATATATATACACACACACACACACACACACACACACACACACACACGAGGTATATATATTATATATATATATATATACGATATATCATTACATGAGGGCCCTCCTGCATGAAGGGGGCCCTCACTGAGGTATAACCTCAGTCAGAGCTACATCAGTACGTGGCCCTGCCTCTTCTCTCTCTGTGAGTGGAGCACAGAAGCCCAGACGGTCAGATCAGGACACAGCAGACCGGAACCAGCAGAACTCCCCGCACAGAGCGCGATTACACACGGCAGGTGGTCACAGACAAGCACCGATCATATGCAAGCACTATAAAACGCTTTCAGCATCGCATCAGCAACTTCATCTGCGGTGTCCTCTTCAACTTAAAGGCAGAACAAAGCAGGACGCGGAGTTATATGACGACGTACTTATCGGCCCTCGATCTCTAGATTTACCACCAGCCAGAGACGCTTCTGGAAGGACTGAGTTCAGCTAAACTAACCCTACAGACTGAGTTAACAGATCACCATCACGTCTACCAAACTCTGCTGGACAGTCCGAGTGTCTGCGGCTCTCCGGGTCTTTGTCTCACGTCGCCCCACAACTACAACAGCTGTTCCCTCAAACTTCACTGGAAACTCGCATCACCCGAACACAAACATCGAACCGTCTTTATCGATGGGTTCAAGTTTGGGGAATCGATGAAGCCACATGAAGAGAAGCAGACGAGGTCCATCTGTAATCTGTAATCCCGCCAGGTTCACTTTCACGGAGAGTTTGAGGGGGTCGTGGTAGCCTCGGACACTGCGAGGTAGCCTCGATCTCTCGAACACTGATCAACTGTTGTGATCGATAAGAGTCCAAACTACCGCACACAACCGCTGCTGAGCTAACTGGACCTGTCAGAATCAGTTCGTAGTGATAAATCCTGCTCAACCAGCCTGTAATGCTCCGTGACGTACTCAGCACCACGAGGAACTTTATGCTCATAAACTTTAACATTTCAAAATAAAGATGTGATCGTGTTTAATGTTAAACAGAGCCGGTCCACAGAACCGCACACGGATACACGTGGTTCGGTCTAAGACAAGGTGGTTTAATGTGATATGTAATATAAATGCTGGTTCAGCCCAGACTGACTCACACACAGCTAACAATAGTCTGAGCACGGACCAATAATGTGCTCACACTAAGTTTAGTCAGCTCGTGCAGCTTTGTTTGATCATCACAGTGACTCTTCTCAAGTCTAACTGTATAATGTGCTAAACCTCCTAATGGTGTAAATTAACTATTGAGTTCATCATTAAACGTCACATCACATCAGAGCCGCTGGACTCTTGATCCGAGCCGGATCCGTTCACGGTCCCCAGCAGAGCCGTGTTGTGTTCAGGCTCCGGACTCTTTTGTTTTCCGCTCGCTCGCCTGCAGTTACTTCTTCTTCTACGGACGCTGCTGCTTCAGAAACTCGCTCTCTGGTCATTAAACTCCAGTTGTGTCTCTTCCAGGACGCTGAGCAGCAGACGGTACTGTTGGACCGGTCCGACTGAGCTCTGGGGGCTGAACAATAAGAAGCAGGCGACGGTTCCCCCCTCAGCAAACTGCAGCCTGAAGTCAAACCGAGTTGGGTCGTTGGGGATGCTAACGCTAGCCAGTTAGCTTGCGGGCTAGTACCCCCGCGTTACATGAGTAACGTTACTAGTTGGAAGTGGAGATAACAGTGTCACGGTACCTGAGCTTCGTTCCACTCCGCTTTCCCGAACTCAAAACTTCTCTGCGCCTCCGTCCGCGGCGGTTCGTCCTCTTCGAAGTGCTAAAAGGGCAATAATTTCATCCAAAACGGCTTAATTCTTGTCTAATTGATGAGCGCAGTCAGTACAATGAAGTGAACTGCATGGAGAGATGGTAGCAGCCGGAGTGTGTGCCGGGGAGCCGGACAACACCCGGGGAAAAGTCAGGTGGACATCCGCACCGATGCGTTCGCCTCTCCCAACCAACCAGCCGTTTGGATTGACAAAAAGTAGTCCCTGCAAAAGTATTAACTACAGCTAATCTTAATTTTGGATCTGTGTTACTGGAGATGCAGTTTGACACACCAGAGTATTTATTTGTCTTTACCAACAGTGTCGTCCTGATGGCTTGAGAAAAACCATCTTCTAAAACTGCCCCCCTGCTAACTCACATCCTGGTTATTATCCACAGTGAGTCTCGTCTAAAGGAAAGGAGAACATGTCTGTAGTCGTATCATGTGGAAACAGAAGCGATGACGGACTCTTAATCTGCCATCTATCAAAATCCCATAAATTAGGGACTACTTGCCAGTGTGTCGGCGGAGGGATTCGTCAGCTGTGCATCTCTGTGCTGAGGCAGGCTGTCCAGACTTGCACTGATGTATGCATGGTGGAGAGAAGGGCAGGAGAGTGGGGCACGCTTAGCCTAGAGTGTGTGTGTGTGTGTGTGTGTGTGTGTGTGTGTGCGCGCGCGCGCGCGTGTCCTCAAGCGCGTGAGTGGCTTTGAGCATGAGCTGACAATGACTCAGATAAATATCCTCACTGCACTTTGATTATTTTTTTATTTAAAATGTCGAACAATTCAAAGAGTTCTGCTTCACGTGCGTGTGTGTGCGTGTGCGTGTGTGTGTGTGTGTGAGTAGGGGGTGTTTCACTGTAGCTGTGGCAGGATTTCTCACACCTGATGCTACCAATAAACACAATAACACACACACACACACTCACACTCACACAGGTAACCTGCTGCCACCTTCCTTCACCAGTTCCTGCTGCTGACATGTTACAGCCTGTTACTCCTCCTGCTCCTTCTCTTTCTACGCTCTCGGCATCAGCACCGCCTCCTCCTCTTCCTCCTCCTCTTCCTCCTCCTCCCCCCCCACCTCCTCTCCATCATCCCGGTTTTCCCATTTCACCCACCTCACCTCCTTCTCCTCCAAGATTTCTCTTGTTTTTGTCACCCCTCCTTTTTTCTCCTCACGCTCCTGCTTCCTGCTCCTTTCAGCACTACTTCCTCATACTTCTTTCTTTAATCTTCTTCCTCTTCTCTCTCCCTCCTCCTCCTCCTGCTCTTCCCCTCTCCCTCTTCCTGCCGCCTCCTGAATATCTGCCCTAATTCCTCTCCTCCTCCTCCTCCACCTCCCCCTCTTTCCTCTCTCTTCTGTGCTCCCACCTGATTTTTTTCTTTTCTTTCTTCCTCTTCTCTCGTTTTTCTCCCCCTGCCTCCCATCCATGTCCTTTGCCTCCTCCGTTCTCCTCCCCTCCCTTCTTTGCTCTTCCACACACACTTTCTCTCTCCACTGATGACTCCTCTGTCTTTCCTTCCTGCTCTTCATCTCCTTCCTCACCCCTCCTCCTCCTGCTCCTCCTCCTCCTTCCTGTCTCCCCCCCCCCCCCCCCCCCCCCGTCTTCCTCTCGTGTAGCTGTCTATTTCAACAGTGTGTGTGTGTGTGTGTGTGTGTGTGTGTGTGTGTGTGTGCGTACGTGCAAATCCTTCCCCTCCCCCCATCCTCCCCCTACGGTGACACAGTAAAGCAGTTTCGCCTCGCTCAACTCCAGCCTCCCTCCCCTCTTCCTCCCCCCTTCCTCTTCCTCCCTCCCCAGTCTCATTTTCACCCCTGCCACCTCCTCGCCTCCCCTCCTCTCCCCCGCTGTCTCCCCTCCTCTCCTCTCATTAGTCAGTGTCCATGAAACTCACCATTCCACTGTCTCTCCCCTCGCTCAGTCCTCCAGTCCCTAACACATCCTCACTAATGAACAACTGCTACATCCCTCCCTCCCTCCCTCCCTCCCTCCCTCCCTTCACCTCTCAGCTCTCCTTTCATCCTCCTCCTCTTCCTCTCTCTGTCCTCCCCTCTCCTCCTCTTCTGTCCTCCTCTCCGTTTGTCCCTCTCTCTCTCCCTTCCCTTCCCTTTCCTCCTCTTCTTGCTCTGCTTCCCTTCGATCTCTCACTCCCACTCTCCCTTCAGCTCACTCTTGTTTCCACTTCTTTCCCTCCCCTCCTCCCTCCCCCCGTCTCCACCTGTCTCGTTCCTCCCTCTTGCCTGTCTATCTGTCTGTTCCTCTCACTTTTGTCGAGGTAAATGTCTGTCTCTCCTGCCGGCTGCCTCCCTCCCTCCCTCACACCTCTCCCATCCCTCCCTCCTATGAATCCTCTGACTTTCTCTGTTATCTCAGGAGAAGCATGGTCTAGAATCAGAAGTGATAGAACCAGGATGTTTGTCTGAATGTTCTGTATTGTGGCATGTACAGTACGATCGTGCTCTTTGCAGACTTGTAATGGGACTTTAATGCACTGATGCTACGACATCATCAGTGAAGTCTGATGTACGACGTGCTGTATGACTCACTGTGGTCTCACACCAGCGTTAATGACGCAAATAGATCAAAGCATGTCAATCAAACTGAAGCTGTCCAACAGTGTGAGAGATGATACAGCAGGATTAACTCAGACTACAGATGACCAAGTCAAAAGGTGTGCAAAGGATTAAAACTCCTGCATAAGAGGTCCAAAAATAATCTTTAAAGGACAAGTTCACTTATTATGTCCCATGCCAACAGAAATTCTAGTGAGTCCATCAAACATTTCTGGAGCTTCACAGCAAAACACTGTTGCAGCATTCACCTACACACCTGAAGCAGATGGGGACTCGTTTTAAAATGTAACTCAACAGCTGACAGAAGAACATAAACCTACATACAGTTTGTCTGCTTCAGTCGTCTTTATAAAACACGTCCCTTACAGTCTCCCAACAGCGCCAAGATAGAAACCTCATAACAGCAAACAACATGCAGAACATTGTTTTATAACCAGTATGAAATCTAAAATGTAAAAATGGTTCTAAAGGGTTAGGGATATTACAACAAAAAGATCATTAAAAGATGTTCATCCCCCGGGAGAATGAACGTGATGGGCAGTAATAAGAAGCAACACTTTGTGAACCCCAGAGAGGGAAATCGTCTTACGTAGAAATAGCAGAGGAACAGAGAACGGATGCTAAGAAAGTCAGAGAATGTATAATAATAAATAAAATAGAATAAAAATTGACCTCTTCAATAAATTTGTACTACAAAATAATATATATAAACATTTGGTATAATCTACTGACAAATTCCAGGTTAATCTGCCAGTTGGATTATAAAATATCTTGTGTGCAAAAAAGTGTAAAATATTAAGATGTGTAAATATCTATTGTTTAAATATTTATCTAAAATATTGATACTGCATGACAATCCAGCCTGTGGTTTTCACAGCACAGCGCCTTGTTAGAGTGTGAAGGTCACTTGGATCATCAGAGATCATCTCTCAGTGTTGATATTGTAAATATTCAGAACTTCAACTGCATTCTGGCGAGGAGTGTTGGAATATTAGATAATATTAACAGCTCTGACTGACTTCACCACCCTGAGGTCCCTGAGATCCTGCTCGGACAAGAAACCTGCATATTAATACTTTTGAAGTCATAACTGGATTGTACACAATCAGCCTTAAATCCCATCCTATTGTTGGACAGGCATGGAAAGGCCCGCTGCAGCAGACAGACATGTGTATTCACACTGTGCAGCGTTTCACCTCAGCACCGTGTCCATGTAGGGCGGATGTCCAGTCTACATGTTGTGATTCTGTGCTGCAGGGCTGCTCTGTGTTGAGAGAGGCCTCTTCCTCATCCTCCATTCTCCTCTGCTCCTTTCCACACTGCATCTGTTGATTCCCTCTCTCGTCCTCCTCCCCCTCCTTCTCTCCCTCCCTCCCTCCCTCCTCTGTCATCCTCTTCCTCATTCTCTCCAATCTCCTCATTATCATCTGCCCCCACCGTTCTTCCTCTTCATCTCCCCTTCTATCTGTCCATGTGCCTATCTTTCATCTACTAGGGAACATGTATATGCGTGTGTGTTTGTGTGCATGTACCAGTATATGTGTGGGAGGAGGTGGGAGGAGGTGGGAGGAGGTGGGAGGGGGCAGCCTGAATTTCATTATCCCCTCCTGCAAACACACACACACACACCAGAGAGAATGTACAGAAAGTCCTAAACACAGTCCGTGCAGAGAGAGAGGAGTAGATCGTAGGGCAGAGAGTCATTTCTCAGCTCCACAGTGAAATGTAGATGTGTGTCAGAGCGTCTCTGCTGTGTGCACACAAACAGAGACTTCTAACAATGAGCATCAGGCCTCTGTGCAGACTCTGGGAGCTTCGTCGCGCCCCCTACTGACACATGAAATAAATAGTTTTTCTGCCGACAGCCGAGAGACAGATTCCCTGAAGACAAAAGACTGTAGGCGGGGTCTGGAGCCTGGGCCATCTGGGTGCTGGAGACAGAGAGAGCCCCCAATACAAGGGCCTTTATCTGCATTATGAAAAGTGGATTGTGGAGATCTCATATCCAACCAAACCAGGAACACTACGCTACAGTCAGCGTCCACAGAGTAACATTTAACCCTTTGTGCTGGTCCCACAGTGTGTGGAAAAATCATTTTGATCACTTTAAAACAAGTTTTATTGCAGCTAAATAGGATAAAATGTGATACAGTATGCCTAAAGACATGGAAATGATTACCGTGTTACGTCTTATATGGGCTACGCATGAAAACAGGTTTTTGTTTGCCTAAACACCATCAGCACACAAAGAAATGGACACGTCTGTTATCCCACACAGTCACAATAATCATATGTTAGATGACTAACATCTCGGAGAGGTGGAACTCCCTGTAAGATGAATTATGAACGATACTCCAATAACATAAATCCTAATAGATGTATAATGTCTACACCAGGCCGGCCCAAACGTTTCCTTTTGATGGCAGAAAACAAAATGTAATGGCGGCTCGCAGGTTGAATGCAAATACCTGTTGAATTGTATTGTTATAATGCAAAATGATACAAAGATCCCAAGTTCCCTTAATTGACTGAATTTCTGCACAAAGTGTCGCTCACAATGCTCAGATCATGAAAAAGTTTTCATAATCTTCTACACACCTCATGAAATACAGCAGAAACAGCTTTCTGCACAGATTCTGTCTGAGTATTTTATAATCATATTTCTCTAAAACATATAAGTGCCAAATGAAAGATTATGGTGACCAACTTTAGCCCGCAGACCTGACTTTGGTCTACACCAATCATCAATCACACTTGTAGAGAAAATTAAATTCACTTCATTTAACAAATTAGGCAAAACAATAAAATGTGTGTAGAAGTGATTTCAGCTTTTAAAGAGTTTCCACGACCTCAACACATAAAGATAAGACAAGTGGTGTCATATATGAAACCATTAGTGGATGGATTTAACATCCAATAAATCATCATTGAACGACTTTTTAAATAAATTGATGAACTTCATCAGTCTCACATTTAAACAATGTGTCACCTTTCTTTTTAATACACACCCAGAAAATATTTTAGCTGAAACAATGACGTTAAAGGAGCAATATGTGCAGATTTATTTAGTCCGAAAAATGTAAAAATATATTTAGAATTCTGAAGTTAGCATGCTAACCAGCTAGCCCCGGTGGTTCCCGTCATCTCCTTCAGCTCCTAAATGTTCTGACAGGACCTATAGTGTGACGTTATTTATATTCCTCTGCATTTTTGTGGTTGCTGTCTGCCTTGACCACAGAATATGCAGCAGTGTGTTCTCTGCTGCAGGCTGAGGGAGACACCACAGTGTGTGTTATGCTTCACCAGCCAATCACAGCTCAGCCTCTCGAGCCGGTTTGAAGGGTAACAGAAAGCTCAAAGTGGAAGCTGAGGCTGTAAAATCTGAAATAAAAGCCTATGTTGTCTCTAGCTACTCATCTGTTATGCTGTCTGTAGCTTAATTCTAGGTTTGGGAGACTTTGCTGCAATATGAATAGAGTGATTGTAAACCAGATGTCGCCCTCTAGTGGCCACTGTGCCGTACTGCTCCTCCAGATGATGAGAATCCACCAGGACCTGATTTCACCTCGTGTGTCTTTAAAAAAGTAGAAATTACAAAAATCCCCGTTTGAGTCTGATACGTGTACATTTAAATGGACATTAGAGCAAAATATAACAGAATTATTGATATAAATACATGAGCCCAGTTATAACACAGGCCACTCTGCTGCAGCTGACACCTGAGATTTACAAACAGGTGAAACAGGCCCTCACAGTCTCACGCGGCCTGGTGGGTTCAAATGCTCACTGAGTTGTTGTAATCAGATTACTGTAACTGTGTTACTAAGTTCCTCCCAACTTCCTCGTTCCTCCTGATTCATGATAGTATCTGAAACCTGATCATCGCACAGTGTAAAGGAGTGAGATCCTCGCTGGACCACCGCCTGCAGCGTGGTCCGCTCCCTGACCCGTCCGGCCCACTGACGCTCTGACGTCACTTTCCAAACAAGGAAACCATATTCGCGCTAAAGTAGTGGTGCTTTCAAATGCTGTCGGAATTATGACGAGCAGTAACTTGGCATGGCACGCTCGTCAGACATGGTAGCGTGGCCGAGCGGTCTAAGGCGCTGGATTAAGGCTCCAGTCTCTTCGGAGGCGTGGGTTCGAATCCCACCGCTGCCAGGAAGCTTTTGTATGAAAACACTATCTATGATTTCATTCCAAACAAATGAAGAGTTGACATTTGAGCTACTGATACTCACTCAGTGACAGCATGCTCCTACAGAGAGTGTGACGGCTGATACATACCACAAACACTGCACAGTGGTTTACATAATCATGCAATCATATTCAGGGTTTATTGTCAATCGCCTGGTTTGATTAATTTAGAGAGATGTCTACAAATAATGGTTTAGTTTAGAGGTACATTTTATGATTTGGAACTTATTAACTTTGGGACTTTGCTGGATATAAAATATAATATAAAATATGTTTGTACTTGGTGTATAAAGAAGTCTCTTTACACAATGTCATTTTGTCTAAGTGGAGAAGTCTGCGGGAAATACAATTTTAGGGTACTTGTACTGAGTGTTTTCATTTTCTGCTGCTTTAAACTAGATTTTAAAATGGCCTTATATTTATAACAGCTAAAAGCTTCAAAGCTGCACTGAAAATTCATCTTCAACATTAATTTTTCCACTAACAATAATAAGAAAATGAAACAGATATTATTATGGAGTAGAATCACAGAGTTAGATTATATAAGTTTAAGACTTTAGAGTTGAACAGTCTGACGTCTGTGAGGATCAATGACCTGCGGTACTCTTCTTACACAGCCGGTGTCAGAGGCTGCAGCTGAAGGAGCTGCTGAAGGCTTCGCAGTCAGACGCAGCAGGTGAGAGGTGTCGTCCATGATGGACGTCAGCTTGGATAACATCCTGCTCTCACCCACCACGTCTGTGGAGTCCAGCAGACAGTCCAGGACAGAGCTGGCCCTCGTCACCAGTATGTTCGGTCTCTTCCTGTCTGTGCCGCCACCTCCCCAGCAGACCACTGCATGAAGTCAACACAGTGTCATAAAATGTTCAGAGTAATGTCCTCAAAGTGGGCTGCATAATGGACATGTTCTCTTTTTATACTTTAAAGACACATTATGTCAATTTGGGGAAGAAATTTTAAGAAAATAGAAAGAGAGAATAGAAAAATCTTCACTGATTGAATTCTACAACTGTCCTCAAACAAAGACGCAACTTCATTTTTCCTTTTTCCTTCCTATTTTATTGCAGTTTGACTTGTTTAAATATGCAGAACCCAACTGAGACTGTCCAGCCTCAGACTATGTTCTGTTGGCCTTATTCAGTTATCAGTGACCTTCTCCAAGTTTGTATTATTACCTCCCTAATACTGTAAATAATCAGTATAAACTTTCTGACTCTGAATTTCTATTGGTAAAACTATACAGCACACCTTTAGGTACACCTCTCTGATAATCCAAAGATTATTTTACTTATTTTCAGTTTGGATGCAGGAATTTGACCTTCAGTGGAGTTCATATGGAGTTAGTCTACACAAATGATTTAACTTTTGTTTTGTAAAAAGAAACATATTACTTTAAACTGGCACTGTGCAGCTCTATCAGAATCAGAATATTTTATTCATCCTCAGGGGGAAATTGTTTTGGTTCCAGATGCTCCGTGCAAAGTAGAATGGAAATACAGCATGAGTGGAAACAAGAGCTCAACGTAAAGATATAAATAAAACGGTAATATAGACAGTAAATGACAATAAAATGAAATAAAGTACATAATAAAATAAAATAATAAAGTAGACAATCTGGAAATATATTCAGTAGAATAGTTAACGTTATAAAAGAGAGAGGAAATTCAAACTTTTTTAGATTTATAATATAAATGAGGTTACAGTACAAACTTAGACATATCTATCTTTTCGATAGGTGAATAAACCAGTGGTTTTCTGAGGAGAACAAGGTCCCAGAACACTGTTTGAAGTTAGGAAAGGTGGCAGGGTCCGCCATATATAAACAACGTAAAACATTAGGAAATTGTGTTGTCCTTTAAGGTCAGTTTGTTTATTCAGTCCTAAGAGAGTTTGTTTACTTTGTTTGTTTAGCCATAAAATGTCAATAAATGTATTTCTCTTCTGATTCAAATTCTGTCCCCCAAACTACAAAATGCACCTTTAAAAAATACTACAACCATGTTGGATGTAAACGTTTAGCACAAGAACAAGTTGCGCATTTCATAAAAAAAAAAACAAATGTCATAAAACCATGTGCTCATAAGTTTTATTTCACAGTTTTGTTTTGTTTTCTTTCTTTTGTTTTAACTTGTACTAACGTTTTGGAGAAAGAGTTCAAAATCCATTTGAGACTCACAGGGAGCTCAGAAGTTGGAGCTCATGAAGAGCACGTGAACGCAGCATGGTTGGACGACGGAGCCGAGAGGAAAGAAAAGAGAAGAAGCGGTGATCGATCAGCCCGCTTCTTGGCGCCAATCCGGTTTAAAGAGAAGAAAACTGCCAGTTTTTCATTGACGTTCTCATCAGATTCGGGTCCAGCCGCCGGTTCTGTCACAGCCGTCAGTCGGTGCTGTAGCCTGCTAGCCTCGTTAGCACACTATCTATCATTGTCATATTAATCTGGCCCCTTCTCTCCGTCTGTAGTCACGATACTAATAACTCAGCAACAGTCAGCACGGGGACAATAGAGGAGTGTTTCTCCAGGGGATCCATTAAACAGCGGAGAAAATGGGGGTGAGTTGGACATGTTCTGCTTTGTGTCTCGCTGCGAGCTGATACAATGAAAGGTGGATGTTTGATGGCTTCTGGTGAAATGCGTGATGGTGAGGGGAGAGAAAGAAAGAAGGAAGGAGGGAGGACGGAGAGGAAGAGAGACATGGTGGATGGATGTAACGTTAAAGGTGTTGGTTGGCACCGAGGCTCGCTGGGCTGCGTTAGCCGCTTAGCTGCCTCCACATAGCATAATAAGGTTAGCACACGCTCCCACGCAGCTGTATGTGGCGTTTCAGCGTTATAACCGCATTGTCCTTGTCGCTACGCACACTTAACTTCTCCTGGTGTGTGTTGTGCCATTGTTAGCCGGCTAGCTTTGCGTTAGCCACTTAGGAATGCCATGTTAATGACGAGCGCTTCGCTATGCTAGCGAGTACTGCAAATCACTAATGTGTGTACAATTAGCGAACAAGCCACGGTGATCCGTGTCGGACCACATGGTTCTGATAAATTCCGGCTTGTTGCATGTGGACAATGAAGTTGTGCGCAGCAGCAGCAGCAGCAGCAGCCGGGCCTGCTCTGCTCTCATGCTATGAAGCTGAGTTAGTTGCCATAAGTTTGGCTCGTCTGCAGGCAGCAGAGTTTATCCTGCACTTTCACTCCAGATAAACCAATCCACGTGTTTCACAGCCCAACTCAGCCTGCAGCCTCTCTGTGCTTGGTACCGAGTTAATGCCCTGAGCTAAAGTTGGCAATTCACTGCATTCCTCCCTCTAATTGTTCCCTCTTCTGTTCAGGTCTGGATCTAATGAAGTTATTCCTACTTGTTTTTCTCCAGCTATCAATGCACCATTTCTGCACTCTTAACATGCCACTAAGAACCTGACTGCCAGTGGTTTCCCAGCATGTGTACGGCCAATCCCTCTTTTCTGCCTTTGAAATGATATCTGTGCAGTAGACTAATGAATATTTTAGTTTTTAATGATCAATAAAACCGTACCCATCATGATTTCAATAGTAAATGTCTTCAGATAGCATCAGAAGTCCAAAACCCAAATATGTCTGATTAAGAATTATACGAAACAGAAGCGAGTAGCAGGTCGTCACGTCAGCAGCCAAAAAGGAGACATTTCTCTGCTTTTCCTTGATTAATGACTTAAATGATTAATATGTAACACAATGGTTGCAGATTATTCTCAAACGTATCCCTCTAGTACCACTATGCAGGAGTTTATCACAAGAAATGGTACTGCTGGAAACTCTGATGTGAAATCAAAGTGTAAAGCTGCTTCTTTATCTCTGTAAATTGCACGTCTCAATAGTTAATGACGCATAATAACCACAGTGATGGCTGAAACACACTGAAAGCTTCTGTTGCAGTGTGTTTTCTCTCTGCAGTCAGAGTCATTAGTGTGAATTATGGCTGCACCATTACAGATTCCAGCATTGGACATCAAGCCAAGAGCTAATTTACAGTATCGCTGTCAGATTATTTGTTATAATAGTGATAAAATAGTTTTTCCATAGCAGTGTAAGTGCTACTGTTGGCTCTGCGTGACTGACTCGCGCTTGTGTTGTCTCGATGAGTCCGGCTGTACTAGTTTGTTCTGATCTTGTGTCACTGAGTTTTTTTTCATGTCGACGTTTGTGAGAAAATGTGGCTGAATGTGATGTGATGTCTGTACACACACACACACACACACACACACACACACACACACTCTGAATATTACAAGGTTTTTATATATTCTACAAGTACCTAGGTGAATTAAGAGAACACTAAAAATGCATGTACACCAGATACAACTGATCTTTATTTATTTATTTTATTTTATCCCCCCTGACAGGAACAGTTCATCCCAATGCAACATACATATTCTCCTCTTGGCTGTAGTGCTTTATCCATTTAGATTGTTTTGCGTTCAGGTGCCAAGTTTTGGAGATAACGGCCATCAACTCATGAGCAAGATGCAAGCTAATTAAGCAAACTAATGCTGCGCTCCATACAACTCCAAACAGAAAGAAGTTGGACAAACACCGACCTCTTACTGGGATAATGTGCAATGAAACACCACTTTCAGTCCTACTTGTAAACTCAGAGCACATCCACATGCCCCAACTTCATGAGCACAAGCCGAGTGTCATGTATTTCCATTTTGACCATGAAAAAGCCGATTTCTCCAAAACAAAGAAAATCTAGATGGATAAAAAGCTCTACAGCTAAAATTAAAAATATGTATTTTTGATTTTGGGGTGAACTGGCCCTTTACATTCCACCTGCCCGTACGGCTCTGACGAGGACTATAAAGTAAAAAAACGATGTTGATGTGACACAACATGCATTCTTATTTAATCTCAGTCACTGAGTGAACTGAGTAAAACCTGAATTAGCTAATTATAGCAGTCTGAATGTTTGTGCGTTGGCCAGAAGCGCAGCGTGGTCGCCTGCTGGCTGCTGAGCTCCTGATCTCTGCACCAGGCTTCACGGGGATGTCTCGGTTTCTGACTTGTGTGTTTGGACCAAAATGCTGCCATTCCTTTTCATGTTACAACACGAGACTACATACTTGCATGTCTTGAATCGATTTCGTTAAAGGCAAAATGAAGAATGGTGTCATATGTAACCTGCCAACAAACACTAAATTGTGCTTCGAGCCCCACAGTGGATATCGAGATGAAGAGGATCAGTGTAGGTGTATAACTGATCATGCAGATCATCTCAGTTAATGAACAGATCAGACAGCTCTTTGTTTCCTGCTCAGTTAGAACAAGAATGTGAGGAGTATAAAAATATTTTAACACGTTTGATTTATTTCCCTCTTTCAATCCTCTTTTCCATCCTGTCTGTCTCCTCTGTTCCCTTCACTCCTTCACTCCTTCACTCATCCCTTCCTCATTTCCTGTGTCCAGAGGAAGTCCAACAGAGCAAAGGAGAAGAAGGCCCGGCGTCTGGAGGAGAGGGCAGCCATGGATGCCGTCTGTGCCAAGGTGGACGCAGCCAATAAGGTAATATTGGTGAAGGAGCTGTCAGTGGCCTTGGCGGTGGGCAACATGGAGGCCTTCCGAGGAGGTGGAATTGAAATATTTAAAGCTCTAGTGTGGGATATTTGCGTAGTGTGGAATTGAATATTTTTACAGGATTTGATTTGGTGCAAACATTTCTGTTCCTGCGTGTTCTGGTGAGCATGAATGTACGTTCTCTTGAAAAAGAAAAAGAAAAAGTGCTAGCCACTTGCTAGCTGCAAAACAAGCAACATTTGCTGTTCTGATTGTTGGCACAGATGTTAAGTGCTGCACATAAAAGCATCCACCACTTGGTGCTTTATGTGCTGCTTCAGGCTTCCCTGTGGGTTCAGATTGCACCGAGAACAGCCATTAAAATCTCCATTGTGAGTTGTGATTTCCATGTAATGCAGAGCTGGGGATTCCCTCCTTGTCCTGAATACGCCTGAAATTGATATTCACATGACAGGAGAAGCCAAATTCAGTACCATATGTTTCTTTATGCATAATTAATCTGCATTATTAAACCCCTACCCATGTATGCGGACACACAGCAGACAGCTCTGGTGTGGAGGTGCATTAGTGAAGCTTGCTGAAGACTGAAGGGACAAAGCTCACTCACTGGCCTTGAGCTGAGCTGTAGCAGCTACAAACCATCTCTGAAGAGGCAGACTGCCCACTCTTATTACTTTTCTGTGTCACTTTGTCCTGAAACGGGCCACTCTGTGTTACATGCTGTTCTCTCTCCCGCCCCTTTCCACTGTTGATGTGCCAACAGAGAAGGAATGCAAGAAATTCTCCCAAAGTACATTTATTTCTGTTTGTGCCCTCGCCAACAGTAATGAATCTTGACTTAGCCTGTTGTTTCACATGAACAAGTAGTGTATTCACTGCTTCAAGAAACAACCCATAATAATGAGATCTGCTTCTTCTTCTCCTCGATCTTAACATGGAGGAGAGGTACAGCTGTGCTCTTTAACAGGCTCAGGGGCCCAAGAGGTCAGGGGGGCCCTAAACAAGAGCACCATTTGTCGTTATCAAAGTGGCTCATTCAGTAGTAGGAATGTCCTGAAGTTGTTTATTTTCTGTTCTGATCTTTAAATATCTGCTGTAGTCTGAGCTGGTCTTTATTTGTATCATACTTCCACTAATACAGCTGCAGAGTTGACATGTCTGTGGCCAGCGTCTATCTTTGAGAAGAAGAGAGATGTATGTTCTTTGCCAAGAAAAAGCTGATTGTGTTGGTAACTAATGGGGTTATAACACTAATAGCCCTGCAGTTTTCCTGCCTGTTTGGGTCCCTGTGGCCTATTAATGCTCCAGAGCCTGTAGTTGAGCCTGAGGGATGCTTGGGTTCAGAGGTAGAGTCTCATTTACTGTCTGTCTCATTACTGCATTCACAAGCTAAAGAAGAAGTGTTTTGATTTGAAAATGAAGCCGTGTACGGGTGCACCTAACGATCACATTTTCATTAACGATTAATCTGCCTGTTGTTTTAATTAATTGTTGTTATAATTCAAGAGAACCGTGGACAATGCCAGTCGAATTTTCCAGATCCCGTGTGGACGTCTTCAGACTTGTTGCTTAGTCGAACCAACAGTTAGAAAATCTGAAGATGTGTTTACTGTCATTCAGCACAAGTGCTTCAGAATGCAGATCTTCTCTGTATTATTGAATGCTGATGCTGCATCATTGTCAACATGTGGTATCCAAACGTATCATGTAATAATACTTTTGCAGATACTTTTTAATGACTTGCCATCAAAGCAGATGCTTCCAAAATATTTCTTAACAAATGTTTGCACTGCTGAATGTGTGACAGGCGCATCAGTGAAAGGTGCAACTTGATAACAAGAAGAACTGAGCACACTGTCCTGCCTACTGCTGGAATAATTCATGAACACAACGTTTTCTGTCTGTCAGACCTTCATCAGGTATCGGTCAGATAAAGGACCGAAACTTTCTGTGAATAATTTAAGAAGTAAGCAAGACGGTGAGCAGGACTTGTTCCCACTGATATCAAATCAGAAGAGGGACATTTAAAGCCACAAACCCACAATAAACTTCCCCTGAAAACTGAAATAGCTTCATTTCAATAGCAGGCAGTGTGATAAAACTGGAGCATGGGAGGGAAACCATTGACAATTTTGTGTTATGAAAGTGTCTGAAGTTAATTTTGCCCCTTCTCCTCACAGCTCGATGACCCCCTGGCTGCCTTCCCAGCCTTCAAAAAATACGACAGAAATGGGTATGTGTCGCTTTGTCTGCCTACAGAGGACTTACTCAGTGTTTCATGAAATACATTCATGTTTCATAGAGGAGAGTCAGTCTGCTGATGTTATTCATCTGTATTCTTCTCTTTATCTTCTCTGACACACACACACACACACACACACACACACACACACACACACACACACTCTCTGCTGACGTCACTGACCCTGGTCACTTGTCTTCCTGTCCAGGCTGAACCTGCAGATAGAGTGTAAGAGAGTGACCTCCCTCAACCCGCTGTCTGTGGAGTGGGCCTTCGAACTCACCAGAGCCAACATGCAGACACTGTAAGACACCCAGTGATGAATGGACAGGCTCGCACAGATTTGAGTGATGGATGACAGCTGAGAAGAAGTGCAGACAAGCCAGAAATTCTGTGTGTGCAAATTAAAGAGTGACACTGAACAGCTACAGAGTAAAATCGGAGGGCAGAGGGAACAATTTTGAGATGGAGGCAGAGAAATTACCACAATTTATCTCCTCTCACGTTGCCTGAATTTGAGTAGTTTTCAATTTAGCGAAATGGCAGCTAGTCAGTCGAACCTTAATTTTGTCAATTCAGGAAAGCTTTGAGAGCAGCCTGATGAGGGGGAACGACTGCCTGGGTAAGATTAGCACGTCTGGTCACGTTGGAGTCGACCTATTTTCTTGTCGCTGTGCCGCAGGTACGAGCAGAGCGAGTGGGGATGGAAGGAGAGGGAAAAGAGGGATGAGATGAACGACGAGAGGGCGTGGTACCTGTTGGCCCGCGACGGTGACTCCGCCCCTGTGGCCTTCTCTCACTTCCGGTTCGATGTGGAGTGTGGGGAGGAGGTTTTATATTGGTAAGACATCCAAACCACAAGCATGTGGATTTGAATTCAAGCAACAGATGTGCTCCACTTGTTACTCACCTGTTTGTCTGTCTTGAATTTGCAGCTATGAGGTGCAGTTAGAGAGCAGAGTGAGGAGGAAAGGACTCGGGAAGTTCCTCATCCAGATACTGCAGCTCATCGCTAACAGGTAAACACTACGGCTGTGATCAGCTGATGTGATCATGGCTGTGTGACGGTGTGTCAGATTTAGAGGCCCCACGTCTCATTTGCAGGTTCTTACTTTTATTTGAGGTGTCTACTTGGAAGTGTTTACATGTTTAAATGTAAAAATAAAGATGTTTTTCAACCTGTCATTGCTGCAGCACCTCTATTCAGCCCAGTCTGCTCTGATTGGTGAGGTCTCACAGGCCAGAGCACACCTCCCGCCCAACATGTTTATCAGCTCTGCCGGTGTTGTGAGCACTGCTGAGGGCGCTGACTGTGCAGTTGTGACATCACAAATTAATGCGAGTCCCTACAGGCTGTTCTGAAAGCACATTTTGTGAATACAGGCTGTGAACGTTTGTCTGTGGGTCGTCTGTTTTCAGTCATGGACAGTACTGATATCGGACCAGACCTGAAGTCTCACCCTTAGAATCAGGGACCTTTTAACCACCACGAGTAAACGAACAAACTAATAAGGGAGTTAATCTCTTTTTCTCTGCATCTGTAAATGAATGTTTTAAAATATTTTGGGATTTTGGAATAGCTTCTATAACTATCATTTAATTTAATTTGATAATGACAGAGAATATTTCATTAATATTTGGTACTCTGTTGTTTTTATTCTCACCAAAGCTGGGCCCAGTGTGGGACCCTGACCCAGGGAGCTCACTGGTTGTACTATAAATCTTTCTTCAGGATAATTAAAGATACACCTCAACAGTGCACATACTGTGTTGTTGTGAAAAACAGAAATTCACTTTATTTTCAGGGAACTCCACAGGGCCCTCTTAGGACAGTGTATCAGTCACATATTTCAGTCGGGAACTTTAAGTGAAATGTTTTTGTTTCTTCTCTGCTCTCTCCAGCACACAGATGAAGAAAGTGATGTTGACAGTTTTCAAACACAACCACGGGGCTTACCAGTTCTTCAGAGAAGCTTTACAGTGAGTATGGTGGAACTACAGAGGGAAAATTAGAAGTTTAGAAAAAGACTTTTCATTTCTGCTGCACCTGAACCAATCTGTGAGAACAGGCTGATCCAAGAAATGTCCACGCTTTCATCATTTCTGTTGTTAAAGAAGAAAACACAAGGGTGACTGTAACGTCTTAAGAACTGTTTTGTTTTTCATTTTAAACAGGAAGTCTGTGAATATAATGTTGGTAAAAGTCAGTTACATGTAATCAAAGGGTTGTTGTCAAAATGAGGCTAATGGATGCAGAAAAAGTAGTTATAGTGTTGATGACTGCCTGAACATCGTCCCTGGTAAATAACCCTCTTCTCTCTACACATTTAGGTTTGAGATCGATGAGACTTCGCCAAGCATGTCCGGTTGCTGCGGCGACGACTGCTCTTACGAGATCCTCAGCCGGCGGACCAAACACGGCGAGGCCTCGGCGGGACACACCCACGGCGGCGGCCACTGCGGGGGCTGCTGCCACTGATCCAGATTCAGATCCACCTTTTATGATGATGATTGGTTAAAAGCCAGCAACTTTTCGTGGCTGTGTGTGAAAGCTTGAGCTGCCTGCTACGCTGTTTGAACGGCTGTAGATGAACCGATGGCGGAATACCTGGCTACAGATATTGATGTCGCATTATGGATTGAGATTTACGTGTTTCTTTTTCGTGTATTCCTGCTACACAAGCAGTATGCAGTGTGAGCTTTCACACATAGCTCTTGTTTTTTCTTTTAATACTTCTTCTTGGTTCAGTGTCCAGGCCGTCTTCTCTCATTCTCTTACCCCAGTTAACGATGACAGTTAGTAGTTCCTAGTCAAGAACAAGTTAGTTAAAGCATTGCTGACATGCTCTACCACGGCAGTGAACCTCATCCCATCCCGCTCTCATCCTCTCTTCTCCTGACGTGCTGTACTGTATTGACTCATTGAGCAGCGCTTCTCAAACTTTGGTTCCGGACTTATTAGTGGTTGTTTGCATAAGGCTGTTTTACAAAAACTTAGTACCTCAAGTCTGCAGATGGACTTTTAAGAGTCAGTTTTCTGTTAAACCGCCCCTGATTTCTTTGGGACCCAACACTGAGACTAGTAGCTTGTTTCACTGGACCAGGGTCCCATGATCGGGCTGATGATGTACTTATGATTTGGTCCCAGAAGAACCGTCTGAGAAGCCTTGCTGTACTGTAATACCAACTGGTTTTTTTGCAAGTTTTATGGCTTGTAATTTATTTTGTAACAAACTCACTGCAGCTAGCAGCAGTTTTGAACCACACCTGTCTTTTTATTCCATGGTTAAAGGGTTACAATACAGTTTTTAGCACTATCCATCTACCTGCTTCAACGTGTAGTCGTCTCCCCTGCTTCTGTTTTTCCACAAAACCTTTTTCTCATCATCTGTTGCTTTGAATTTGCATACAGCCCAGATACAGTCCCAGTGTGACCCTCTTGCACATTCAGATGTTCAGCTTCCTTTAAAGGGGCACTATGCAGTTTTAGAGGAGAAATTAAAACTCAGAATTTTTATATTTATAATATTAATGAGGTAATAATACAAACTCTGATATTGATCTTTTCCATAACTGAACCAATGAGTTGTTCTCAGAGGAAATAAGATCCCCAGAACACTTGAAGCTAGGAAGGTGGCAGGGTCCGCCACATATAGACAGAGTCAAACAGTCTGAAACTGTGTCGTCCTTGAAGCTCAGTTTTCATGTTCAGTCATGAAAACAGTTTGTTTTAGTTTGTTTAGGCATAAAACAAATCAGTCAATGAAGATTTTTCTCTTCTGGTTAAAATTTCTTCCCCAAAACTACGTCGATCACCTTCGAACTGTAACAGGTCAGAAACCTGCACGAGGTCTTCAGTTCACTGTCACGCTTTCGTCCCACCGTCTTTTTCTTGTTTCCATGCTTACAGATCTGAATTGGAGATTCAGATCTGTAAAGTGACATCTTCCTCCCTCCCTCCCTCCACCTCCTTCCTCCCTCCCTCCCTCCACCTCCTTCCTCCCTCCCTCCACCTCCTCCCTCCCTCCCTCCACCGCCTTCCTTCCTCCCTCCCTCCCTCCCTCCACCTCCTTCCTCCCTCCCTCCACCTCCTTCCTCCCTCCCTCCCTCCACCTCCTTCCTCCCTCCCTCCCTCCACCTCCTTCCTCCCTCCCTCCACCTCCTCCCTCCCTCCCTCCACCGCCTTCCTCCCTCCCCTCCCTCCCTCCCTCCACCTCCTTCCTCCCTCCCTCCACCTCCTTCCTCCCTCCCTCCACCGCCTTCCTTCCTCCCCTCCCTCCACCTCCTTCCTTCCTCCCTCCACCTCCTTCCTTCCTTCCTTCTCCCTCCACCTCCTTCCTTCCTTCCTCCCTCCCTCCACCCTCCTTCCTTCCTTCCTTTCTCCCTCCACCTCCTTCCTCCCTCCCTCCCTCCACCTCCTTCCTTCCTCCTTCCACCTCCTTCCTCCCTCCCTCCACCTCCTTTCTCCCTCCACCTCCTTCCTTCCTTCTCCCTCCACCTCCTTCCTCCCTCCCTCCTTCCTCCCTCCCTCCTTCCTCCCTCCCTCCACCTCCTTCAGGCGCTGACAATGACTGCCGACCGTTTGTCACTGTCCTCTTCAGTCACTCTGTAAAGTCTCATTCCTCGTGCTTGCCTCTTCGTTTGCTTTGTTTTCGAGAGGTACTAATGATAAACAAGTTGATGTTGACGCTACCTTTAACTGTATTTAAGAAATTCTTAAACCATCCCTTCTCTTATTATATTCCGTTGGCATGAGCGAATCATATTGATTTAACATGGATAAGGGTTGGTTGAGGTCCCCACTTCATTGTGTGGCTGTTTGAAAGCTGATGAATGCTGTTAACTTTGAGGAAGGAACGTGGATTAGATGGATGAAAGACGTCACTGCAGAGGGCTGAAGTTGTTTTTAATGATTAGTCCTCCTCCTCCTCTTCCTTCTTCCCACCGTCATAAGTTTGCATGAGAACATTTTAAATAACAAAACTCTTAGTCTGAATCAGGACAGTGCTGCGTCTGAGCTTTAGCATTACTGTTGGAACTCGTGTCTGAAATCCTCCTGTGGGTCTACAAGCGCTGCTTTAATATTTCATTCAGATCTCCCATGAACATCTGTGCATGTTGGAATTATGTGAAAAGGGGAGTTGTGTGAAACTTGGGTTAGTTCAATATTTGGCTAAAGTTGTGCTGTACATCTGCAGTGAAGATGAAGATGCAAGTTCCACTTTGGATTTTAGACACTGTCACTTGTCAACCTAGAAAGGCTGCTGTTACAACCTTCATCTTGGTTGATTCCATTTCTGTTTTGTATAAAACCTTCAGGCTATTTTTGGCGTGTTTGGAGCGCGAGTCAGCTGGGTTAGGAGCCCGATCTTGAAACGACCACAACACCCTTTATTTCCAGGACTGTGGTCAGCTTTTACAGATTTTACTTGTGGGCTGGAGGAAGAAAAAGACATAACTCTTCAGATGTAAAGATTCCTCTGTCTTTTGTGTGATAGGTCATATCAAGGCTCAGTGTGACGTTTTGTACATATAATACCTGGTCAAAGTATGTGAAACTGGGGAGACTAAAATGTGAAGATGCGTTCATAGAAACCCCTAAATACTGAGTTAATCAGAGTGACACAAGGACAAAGTGTCCAGATCCTGGGGGAAGTTTCTGGCTGTTTCCAGACTGGGTCAAGACAAAAAAACACATTCAGCACTCGGAGACGACCGACTGGTGTCTCAACAGCAAAAACAGTTTAACAACATATTGCTCGTTTTAGTGCTAGACTACCTTCTGATAAGTACAGTAAATCATTTTTTGTATGTCATAGGTTACAATTAAGAGGATGTTGTGTGTATATAGTGGTAGTAAATCAGCCGACTGACAGTCTCTCTCTCAGGTTAATCAAACGTAATCAAACCTCATCTGTTTCATTAACAGCCGTGTTGTCAGTAAGCTGTTCGTTGGATCTGATTGGCCGCAGCTCTGATGTAGAGTCAGTTTTTGTGTTACGTGCCGTAGTATTTAATGGACGTGATCTTAAATTCTACTTTTAACACAACTAGTGACAACACTGATTTTTAGTTTTTTATATGTTGCAGTAAAGGCAAAAAGGAATCGAATGCCTTGTAAATGTGAAATTACATGAAAATAAGTGACACAAAGTTTGAACTGACTCTAGATCAGTGCTCAGTTGTGACATTCAGTGCAGACAGGTGGGCTGTCTTTAAAAATAAAAAGATAAAAAAGGCTCATTGGACGTAAAAATGCTTTGGTGAAAATATCTGGAAAATGAGCTGAAACTTAGCCAGTTTATTTTAAGTCAGTTAGTACTTTTATTTTAGAAAATGGTTACGTACCCTCACAAAATCACAATCCCCTTCTCTTGGTCTTCTTCTCTGTATATATATATAAGCTGTTGTGGATCCATCTTCATTTTCATTTCTTGGCCTTTTACAGGTAAAAACACTTTTTTAAACATGATGTGAAAAGAAAAACTCCCATGTTTGAGAGCGAGTGTTACATCCTGTCCATAGACGACAATGAAAGGGAAAACAAAGTCATTATGCCTTGTCAGTGTTTTATTTGTATGTTACAAATAAAGGAAAGTTGTTTGACTTTTCAGAGATGCCCTTGTGTTTTCTGTCATTTATGACCTCATGTTTCTTCTTGCAGGACTAAATGGAGGAATATACAGAAGCACATTTCTGTGTGGGAAAATAAATAGAATAGTATGTCAGAAGGTATGACTTATTGAGGCAACTATTTAAAAAATATAATACAGTAATATGAGCTAGTAAATTATTTTGTGGGAAAATGTTGGTCATAAGATGAATTTTCTTTTTTTTTTTTTTTATCCTTTTGTCATTAATGAGCTTCCGTAGAATGGTCGTATGTTAACGGAGGAACCAACAGCTGTTTGTTTTTGTTTTTTAAAAATAGCTTTGTTTGTATTTATTTGTTTCACATTTTTCCCGTTGAATATTTTGTTGGTCAACATCTTTGAGAGAGAACGTGCACCGGAATCATGTGGAACTGTCGTGACCGTACACACTCTGAGGGGACGTCTTACCGTGTTGCACTGAAAGCGGAAGTTGTTGGTACATTGCTCCAAAAAATGTCCTAGCTAAACGGAATGAATGGATGTTCTGATGCACTGAGGTGCCTTTGCTCACACCTGTCCAAGATGACTTGAACCTTTAAGCTCGTAATTCAACTCCACCGCTCCTGTTTTCCTGTATTCCGCGATTTCCCGCCTCTGGTAGGTGCACGAAATTATAGCCGGGCTATTTTTTGGAAAAACAAATAGTGACGCTAACGTAGCTGACAGCTGTGACAGTAGCTAACACTGGTTTATCATGGTTTATCAGTTAAGTGCATATTCGCCGTTCTTCGACGGAGTAGCACACACAAACCTGTCCTCAGCTTCAGTGTTTACCTGCTCACCTCAGAGACTGAAGGTTAGGTCACTGAAGGGCGAGGCTAACCCTCTTAGCTAGCATAAATGTTGAGTGGCAGTTGAAAACCTGAATTTTAGCACACTTTAACACATCTGGTAAACCTCTGGCTTTCATTTACAATCCTCACAGACTAAAGGTAGAATTCAACCACTGATGAGGGAATAGGAAATCATAATAAAAATCTCCCAGAGTGCTTTGTAATGTTTTGTGTGTCACATTATTGTCATCCCTTCAGCTGGTCAGGGTATCATGGCAACCAGGATGAAGCTGAAGCTAAAGACTGTGTTTGTGCTGTACTTCATGGTCTCCCTCCTCGGCCTCGTCTATGCATTGATGCAGCTTGGTAAGTGGTTAATACACAGTCTCCATCCAGGCTTCATCATCAGGACAATAAACTGTACATGTGTGAGTCCGTCTGAGACGACTACACTAAAGATGACTGACTCACTTTACTGTGACTGTCAACAGAAGTAAATACCCTTGTAGTGGTTATTCACAGTGTACTCTAACGTGCCACCAGTCTACCTTTACAATGTAATCCATTAAACTTAAAGGCTTTCAAATAGATATTTTTAGTTGCTATGAAAATGAATGCAAAAGAGTTTATGTCCTGACATACAGTAACACATGTTTGAGATAAGAACATGAGGCTAAACTTAAAGCTCATCTCAAACAAAGATTACAAAACAATCATCCCCAAAAAGCAGCAATTATGTACCCAAATGTACAAGCGGGACTCTCCCTTACTGCTTTGGTACTTTAAACGCTTGTCTGTTGTGTCAGGTCAACGCTGTGACTGCACAGAGCACGACATGCCTAAAGACCGTACCATATCTCGGCTGCGGGGGGAAATGCACCGTCTTCAGGAGCAGATGAGGAAGTCTGAGGCGACCAAACAACCCCAGAAACAGGCGGCCAAACCTTCCCAGCCTGCCATCTTTGTCATCACCCCAACATATGCAAGGTAGCCGATGAGGCCGATTTCCTCACTCCTCATTGCCTGCTTGCTTATCTCCACCCTCCTCTGTCACCCTCGACACCATTCCTCTGATTTCTGTCTGTTCAGGCTGGTGCAGAAGGCCGAGCTGACTCGTCTGTCGCAGACGTTCCTCCATGTTCCTCAGCTCCACTGGATCGTGGTGGAGGACTCGCCACACAAGACGCCACTGGTGACTGACCTTCTAGTGAAGAGTGGGCTGACCTACACACACCTGCACATGCCCACCACCAAGGACCACAAGCTGCAGGAGGTAGGCGGAGGTTGTCAGTCAAATCACACCGTCTTCCATGTTTTTGTCCCCTAAAATGGAGATTTTATTTGTTATCAGGTATTTTTATCTTCAAGTACAAATAAAAGATTGTTTTGAAGCTTTCAGTCTTAATGCTCACTTTCCTGCTCAGGGTGACCCCAGCTGGCTGAAGCCTCGTGGAGTGGAGCAGAGGAACGAGGGTCTACGGTGGCTCAGAGAGGACAGAAGGGCTCAGCCGGGAGGAGACAACCAGCAGGGGGTTGTTTACTTTGCTGATGACGATAACACATACAGCCTGCAGATATTTGAAGAGGTGGGTGGTGCAGTGTGCAGGAGGTGTACTAACTCTACAAGGTGTTTGTTTTAAAAGTACATTGACGAGTGTCTTGTTTCAGATGAGGAGCACCCAGCGAGTGTCAGTGTGGCCGGTGGGGCTGGTTGGAGGGATGAAATATGAGAGGCCTGTGGTTGAAGGAGGAAAGGTGGGTGCAGTTCATGCTCTGGTTTGTCCACTGGGGAATTAAAGGAATGATTCAAAGAAAAACATGAATTCACTGACTGAATTACACACAGCAGAAGGAAAGGTTGTTTGTGTGACTCCAGAAAAGTCTATGTGACTTTTTTATAAATCATTAGAAATTAAAAAAACAAAAGTTAAAAGATAAGAAACAAACAAAAAAAACAACAACAAACAAGTAAACAGACCCTGTGTTAGGATTTAATAATCAAACAGTCATTTCTCAAGGTCAAGATTGAACTTTTATGCTCAGAAATTATTTGCGTTAAAATGCAGTGTTTTTGATGCTTCCTCTAAGGTGGTTCGCTTCCACACCGGCTGGCGTCCCACCCGCCCCTTCCCGATAGACATGGCTGGCTTCGCCGTGTCCCTCAAACTTGTCCTGGCCAATCCAGATGCTTGTTTTGACAGAGAGGCACCAATCGGCTTCCTGGAGAGCAGCTTCCTTAAGGGATTGGTTACTATGGACGAGCTGGAGCCCAAAGCAGACAACTGCTCTAAAGTACGAGTGTGTTTGTGAACGCATGAGTGAAAGATGTCGATGACGTGTGTGTGTGTGTGTGTGTGTGTGTGTGTGTGTGTGTGTGTGTGTGTGTGTGTGTGTGTGTGTGTGTGTGTGTAAGTTGGAAAAAGGAGCTTTGGTTTTTATGGTCTTTGGAGATTTTTTTCATTTATGTTTATGTGAATTTTGAGTTTTAATGAATTTGAAATTGTCTGACTGTTTTTAGGATATCTCTCAGCAAACTTTAGCATATTTATAAACATATATTTATGTCTATTAATGTTGTTCTTGTTCTGCAGGTGCTGGTGTGGCACACACGGACAGAGAAACCCAAGATGAAGCAGGAAGAGGCTATGCGGTCTCAGGGACTGGGCTCAGACCCTGCTGTGGAGGTCTGAGGAACACACACCGACACGCACACACCGACACACACACACACAATCACACACACATTGAAAAGCGTACTCTGCTGTTTAATGCTGCATATGTAACTCTGCATTGTAAATACTGTAAAACAGAAGACTTTGTGTCGGAGGTGACATTTAAACTGCATCGGTTCTGACCGTCTGTTGTTTCCTGTCAGGTAGTAAACGTACGTGTGTGTATATATTGGGTGCGTGTTGTTAGGCTGTGCTGACTGTATGTTAGTGTGTGTATCAGGGTTTTATTTGGTTTCAGTGGGTTTAGTTGTCTTTGTCCAGCTGTACAGTGGAGGAGAACCCAGCCGCCTGACGGGGGCGCCAGTTTTCAATTTTTTTCGCAGAGCCGTGATGTTTCACCACAATACACATCAGCTTGAAGCTGGAGAAGTGATGCATCTTATCCCAGACGTCCTGATGTGTTTCATTTGTAGGGATTCACATGTTTAACTTGTGCTCAGTGGATATCCTGCAGTGTGACTCACTCCTGACAGCAGTTTGATATTTAAAGCTACACCAGCTGGTTGGAGCTGATCTGTAACCAGCTCCTTGACAGAGATACATTTGCAACGGAGCACTTTATTCATGCATGGCTTCTATTTTTGTGTGGTAAGTGTCTGTAAGTCTGTGTTTAAGCCATATAAATGTTTTTTTTCTTTCATCATCATAGGCATGATAACAATCTCTGTACAACCTGCGAATCAAAACGCTGCGTTTGCTATCAAGGTAACAGTAATGTGAAGCAGAAGTAGTTCCAAGGTCCATTTTTGACGCTAAACAGAAGTCAGAACACAAACAAAACACACAACACTCACCAACTAATCAAGAATCTGCTGAGTAGTTGGTGCCTTGTATTTATTCTCCTGTCATTCCGCTGTGTTACAGAACACTCAGCACCACAGACGTAACATACAGACGGCCAGTGTAGCTTCAGTGTTCCAGCTCAGCGCGCTGGTTTCTGATAGTGTTACAGCACAACAGCTCCTTCTAGCCAGCATTTCTCTCTGAATATTTTAGTGATGCTTTTTAAAAACACAAGACTTGTGGAATCAGTTTAGAAGTCCTAATTAAGAGAACAACACTACTGTTATACATTTCTTATGCAATAAATGAATACAAAGCACGACGTCCATGTTACATTTCCACTCTCTGATGATGACGACAAGAAAAAGACTTGAATTAGCCTCTAACAGGCTGGAAATCCCTGGTTCTTTATGGTAGCTGTGTTCTGAGAGTGAACTCCTCACGCTGTGCGGGGCTCCACGACACCGCCAGAGTCTGGAAGAATAAAGAGCAGAACAAGAAAGCTCAGGCACGCTACAGTTTGTATGATACTGTAAAATCAAGCTAGTGCCTGCTTACGTGTAACTAGTGCCTGTGCGTCAACTCTCTCCTGGTGTATAATGTATTTATTACTGTAATATTGTTCTTAACACTGTATAATGTGATAATGTCTGTTCTTGGCCTTGAAAATAAACCTAGATAATGAAAATGTTTTGTCGTTCAGTGATTTATGGTTCTATCTAATCTATAAATTATATAAAAACGTTTTTTGACTTTTTTCAGCAGAACAAGATAAAGAGCTGTGGGTCTTATATTTGACTTACCACACATGCTGATACGCAGTCAGTGTTTGTGAGGAATGTGCGTTCAGCTGTTTTTAAGGGCCGATTCTCTTGCAACACATTTTGGATTCTGACCCCGACTCATCTGGAAAATGCTGACTTGTCGAAGCGGTTGAGTCTCGACCGCCTGGTTAATGAGCTCGATTTGAAGCGCAGCCAACAGCACATCTGTTCTCAGGTGAGTGAGGTAATACTCAACTGTGTCTGTGACTTTTATCACTTATGTCTGTTGTTTATATTCCAACAGTGGTGTCAATAGAAATAAATGATGCTCTGAGCAACTTGTGACTAAAGAACATTGTTTGCCTCTTAATGTATCTGAGTGGAACGAGAGTAAATATACTGTGTTCCATTCCATCAATGATTGTTAACATTCTTTAAAAAAAGAAACTGGATCAGTTTACAAAATACAAATTCAGCTGCTGTTGTGTAGCCTCACACAGTGTGACTCACATGTTCTAAACTTTTCACATGGTTTCATTTAAAGGTGCAGTCTGTAAGAATTAGCTACCTTGAATTAATCCCAACAAACGAGCAGCGTATCAGAGGAGTAACCGCTAACTGCTGCTACATCTATTCTTTATATACATCCATGGCTTCAGCTACCGTTAGCTTGTCAGCTCAGTTAGCTCAGGAGCTACATATACATTGTAGTGCTGGTGCTTTAGTGAGACAGTGGTGTGTTTCCTCCACCACTGGTTACAACAACTCCAGTGGTGTCAAATCCCCAACGTGTCCCGGCTCGACAGGCAACATGCTCCCAGTGTCCGGTACCGTCATGGGTGATTACCTACGTGGGCGAGAGCTTCTCACCTCAACACAGCCGAGGTTTTTACAGACCTGAGTGACTGACAGCTGTTACGCCCTCACCTGCTCGCTGCCCCTAAACCTCAGCACCCAACACACACTCACACAGGACTCGTAAGATGGAGGTGAGTCAGAGGAGCTGAAGTCATCCAGCTAGACGCTCACCATCTTTTGATGCGCCGTGATTCACTCGCAGACACACACACACACACACACACACACACACACACACACACACAGACAGACACATTAAATTAAGTGTGATTTGTTATTTATGGAGCAGATGTGACGGTTCAGTTGATGACAGTTTAAAGGTTGGAGTGATTTAACTACTTTCTACTGTCACAGGTGTGTGTGTGTGTGTGCGTGTGTGTGTGTGTTATCCTGATGTTGTTGAGTCCTCACACAGTATGCATGTGTGTGCATGTAGAAGAAGGTGTGTGAGTACTGTACATCCTGGCATGTAGATAATGACCCAGCAGGCTCAGAGCGGAGCGGATCCATTCCCCGACCCACCCAGACGCCATCTTTACCATCCAAACAGTCGGATAACATTCAGTTTATCTACAACACACACACACACACACACACACACACACACACACACACTGTCCATCAGGATCCACCAGCTTATCAATAAAGAGGTGTACTGTTCATTCTGAATGAAGGAGAATGACCTTATTTCAGAGGCAGCCATTTTGAACTTGAGTCACATAATGTCTCAAATATCATCAAATCATTAATTAATGATTCATTATTACTAATACCTTAAAGTATGGACACAAACCTTTTCACTTTTCAGCGGTTGGTCTCACAATAAAACTCATGGATTCATGTTTAATTACTTCAACTTTCACTTTCATCCCCTTTAATATCAAACCTCATGAAGCTTTTTATGTGCTTTATACTGACAACACGTATTTTAAGACACTGGACTTTGAGCACTAAATGAGTGATAACATCTTGTCAGCCAGTGAGAGATATCACAGTTATATTGATATATTAAGTACAGCTCAACTTGACTGGAGACTGATATCAATATCTGAGATTTAAAGGTGCTATTTGAAAGAAAAGTTGATTTTGAGTCTGATTTCATTTCCGACTCCTTTAAGTTCTTGATGAGCTGGATGAAGCTCAAATATAAATCTACTGTTGTATGTTGAGGATGACTGAACATCAGCAGACGAGGTCGACGTCACATCTCCACTCTGCAGGTTTTTATCTATGACAGCTGAGGAAGTTCCTGATTAATGGCTGACAGACTCTAATGTCAGAGTGTTTGCTGCTGCTGGTCAGATGCTCTGTGAACTGCGTGTGCAGGCATGTTTGTCCCTGTATCTCGTGATTGTGCGACAGATTCTAACACACAACTCTATCTCTGAGTCAGTGTGTGTTAAAGGAAGTGAAGAAGAGGTGTGTGTGGTCAAGAGTAAAGAGTCAGAGGGGAGACAGACAGAGAGAGGGAGAGTGCTCTGCTGTGAGTGTTTGCTGTGGTGACGGCAGCGCTGCAGGGAGGCGGCGTGACGCTGAGCTGGGGGCGGAGCCTAAACTCTGACATTCAGTCATTCACTCAGACTCACACACAGTCAGTCAGTCACACACAGTCAGTCAGTCACACGAGAGGTGCTCACACTCACAGAGGGGAAGAAGACAACAGCAACATATCTGGTGAGACCTGCAACTCTTTGTTATGTTCAAGTCTTTACTCATTACTGCACTATGACATTATTTAAAGATCGATAATGTGTGTCTGAGTTACTTTAGGTAAGACAGTAAATGACAGCTCTCTCGTTTCCTCTTAAATAACTTCTAACATTTAACATTGTTCTCACTGTTTGTCTGATATTCACTGTGTGTATCTGCCTGCTGCTTTATTAATCAGTCATTAAATCTGCCCGTGTGCCTTTCTTTCCTTTTTCTGCTTCCTTGTCATCCTCTAGTTCCTTTTTAAATTTGAACTCTTGTCCAATAACATGTTTCTCTATCTTTACTTTACAATCTGTTGCTTTGGATGTGAGATGTTACCGACACCTGGCAGGACTGTACCTGTTCACAGCACAGGAAGTGGTTATTGTATTTATGTAATTATTTATGTATTAATTGTTGTCTCAGCTTCTCGTAGTTTTAGCTGTACCTGTTACACCTACTTTTTAAACATGTCATTCACTCACAGACATCATCAAGTCCTGTCATAGTTTTATTTATATACAGTCGCTTCTTCAAGGAAATAGTTCAAATTTTGAGAAATACTCATTTATTCTCTTGCCAAGATGTATGGTGGCCTAAATCTGAAGTGAGCCTACAGCCGACAGCTGGTTAGCTTAGCTTAGCTTAGCTTAGCTTAGCTTAGCTTAGCGAGCCTGGAGGACCACATGAAGTCACTGCTCCTGTCGAACCCCTAAAACCTCAAACTGTTACTGTTACACTTCAGTTTTTGTCCTGATGGCTGACAGAAAATACCCAGATGTGACACGTCTTCAACACCTGTTTGACAGTAACGGTGATGAGCCATCAGTGAGGCTGGCTTTGGCTTTGACAGATCATTAATATGAAGTCATTGATTTTGGCTGCTGTTCAGCCTCCAACCGGCTCAATCAGAGTCAAAGTCCAAGTCTGTGTGTCCATGTGTGTGTTTGACCTCAGCTGTAAGAACATTGTGTCATTAGCTTTGGCATTCAGTTATCATCACAACCTGATAACACACACACACACACACACACACACACACACACACATTAATATAAAAGTTTGCAGTTTACTACAGCTTTCCTCTCTGCTTTCATTTCCTTTTTTTTATCTTCAATCAACTTTTCTGAACTTTGGCTCAAATAAATTGACCTCAGAGCTGCTATAATTATAATGAGGCCTGCGTGTGTCACAGAGGGAGTCCCGCTGAGCGACGGGCCGGACACGGTTATGTAACAACATTAATCTCTTTTCGTCGTTCTCCCTATCTTTCAGGGCTAACAAAAAACAGGCTGTAAAGAAGGAAAAGAGTGCAACAGAGGACACAAGAAACACAAACAAACAGAAAAGATGACGATTGGCAAGAGTTCCAGGAAAAGCTCTGTGCGGAGCTCCATCCGGGCCCCAAAGTTTCTGGACAAGTCCAACGGCTTCTATGGTCGCCTTGATGAGCCTGAGATGGCTGGAGAAGGGGAGGAGAGCTGGAATGTGATGGAGGACAGCAAGACCGAGGGGGGAGTGGTGAGCAGCCAGAACCCAAGAGAGGTGCATGTCTCCGGGGCAGAGACGCAAGAAGCTGAGGCGTTTGACTTTAATGAAGGGCTGATGGAAGGCGATGGGGAGACGCTCCTCCGGAGGAAACCCAGCCGCCGCAGCAGCAGGTGGAGGAGAAGCTCCAGGAGGAAGCAGAAGGAGGGGAGAGCAGAGGAGGACGCAGCCCGGGATGAGAGGCCCAGCCTGGGCACGGAGAGACCGGTCGACCCACACACTGGGGTGATGATCGAGGTGGAGATGGAGAAGAAGGTGGAGCCGTCACTCGTTCACTTCCCAACTCGGGAGGATGAGGACGACCAGGTCCTGATCAGAGACAAGAAGAGGGGCAGAGACGAGGAGGGAGAGGAGGAGATGAGGATGATGAAGGAGCAAGAGGAGGGGATGAAGATGGTGAAGAGGAAGAATTACCGCAAGGTGAGAGAGAGCAGCGAAGAAATACAAAGCGAGAGCCTTTCTGTCAAACTAAAGTTTATTAACTTCTTCTTTCTGTATCTCACATTTACATAAATTCCATTTCCACCCAGATCTGGTTAATCTTTAAGCCCCTCAGCGTTACATAATGGAGTCTGTGGAACAGAGGGTTAAAGTTCTCCCTCCACATCCTCTATATACTGCACACTGAGCTATTAATCACCTTGGAAACTATCGCCCTAATAATCGACCGCCACTGGGGTCAAGGTACAGCAGCCATCAGCGTGCGTCGCCAAACCCATTAGCTAACCTCCTGTGATAGGATTTTTCCTTCACGTCACATTAAACGCAGGGAAAGAGCAAAGCTGGAACGGAGGTTTCAGGGACAGGCTTGTTAGCTGTGTGGACGCACGGCGTGCACCTCCACCTGACTCACCTGAGAGTCTCTGCTTCCACTGAGAGACGTGCACAGAGGTGACATTCCTGCGCCGCTTATATCATGTGCTCTGATCAGTGGACCGAGATACGGCAGTCAGTGTTGACCCGCCTTCTAAACCCACACCATAAAAACATTCCACCGCTGTTAGCCAATCAGACTCCACCCTCCGGCCCCAGAGCGTGACCTCCTGGTAGATGGAGGACAGTCTCAGCAGCTCGAGTCTGCACAACATTACTTTAATGAGTAAGGTCGAGAGTCTATGGATTACCTGTTCAATCGCTAGAAGAGCTAGTTGATTATTAATAGCTGTAATAGCATAAATGTACCTGTTAGCATAGCAACAGGCTAAAAACAGTGGTCTGCAACCAGTTTAGACCAAGATAAATCAAAGAGGTGGCTGGCAGAGAGCAGGAAAATATGTTGGTGCATCATGAAGTTGAAGGTTTTACATTTTGCTTCTGAGGAGCAGCAGTGTGCAGAAACAGCAGAGGACTGCTTTAATCTGCTACCAGTACATTTCTTTCCCAACAGATAGATTTTATCCCGTCTTTCATTGCCTGGGAAGTTCCCTGGAAGAAACTATTTCATTTCACACCACCTACAGAGACAACTAACCCGTCAATTTGAATATTTCCAGTAAACTGCTTGTGGAAACTGAAGAGCCTTGTAGTCAGTAAACACACGACAGCTCAACATGCAAAACTTGAGCTTCCTTGTTGAGGAAGCTCAAGTTTCTGAAAATGAATAAATGTGAATAAATGGTTTGTTCTCACTGCTGTGTTTTGGATCATGTTTGTCGATTGCTAACCTTCATCCCCTTCGTTCCCGACAGGCCTTGGACCGAGCCTTCCGCCGCGGCTGGGAGGCCTTCATCGCCAACCTCTACAGCGTCACGCTCACTCCTGTGACATCATCCTCGCTGTCATCGTCTTCTCCTGCGTCTAAGAAGAAACAGCAACACAGCGCCGTGCTGGCTGAGTTTCGGTAGAGCTGATTTCCACATGGACGATGAAACAAAGCCTTTTCTAATATTTATGTACTAATAGTGATTTGTGATGGACAATCTTGCCTGTTTCCATGACAACACTGGGGACTTTCACAGTCATGTGATGCGTCTGAGTCAGGCGTAAGGCCTCACTTTGATTATTTATGTAAGTTAATTACTCATCATAAAGTTTACTGCCTTTGCTTCATCATGGTGCATCTCACTGTGTAGACAGACTGCAGGTATTTAATTACACTGTGGGAGCCAAGCTGTTGATTTTACAGTGAAGTCTATGGAAAGGTCCAGCGTTCATGTGACGGAGGTCAGCTGCTCCTGGTTCCTCTTTATTGTGTTACTCATTTAGATTTATTCAGCAGCGTAAGAACGTCTTAACATCTTAGCTGCTTACATCCGGTCCACTTTTAGGAGCTCGGAGCACAAATCATCTTTGCTTCCTTTGGTTAAGCGCAATGAAACTAGTAAAATGTTGATGTGTAACCAAAAGCAATGGAAAGTCTCCATCGTAGGGCGATGACTGATCAGTGGACTTTAGTTCTGCAGGTATTTACATGTCTTGTTTGTTAATCAGTGCCATTTATTGCTGTCCGGCAGCTAATCAGTAATCAGGACAAGCTTGTCGTTGTGTATCTTTTTCAACACACACATTTGTTTGTTAATATTTTTAAGGGAAATTGCAGTTTCCACCAGTTTAAACACAGGTTTTATCTTTGAGCGTACAGATGGTCAGTGTTTGACTTCCTCATGAGACGTTCACCTCTGGCTGTGCGTTCTGGTGAAGGTTACAGAACCTGAAGGACGGACAGGAGAGGGTTTGTAATGTGTGCATAGAGGGAAAGATAAAGACTATTTTTATAGACTGGTAATAAATCAGCACTAAGCACAGAAATAGGATCCGCTTTTAGTTCCGTCTTTTGATTGTTACCATTGCAGAAGCACATCATGCTTGTTATACACGTTTTCATTTCAGGAGAGGTGTGAGTATCCTGAAGCATCACTAATCAATGATGATCGTTAAAACGTTTACTATAGGCCTGCTGTAATTTGTTTTACCTCAAGTGTACTCAGTAATTCTTGTAAACTGGACTGAACAAGTTGGATAACTTGTTGTGTAAATAATGATTGTTTGGAAAAATGTGTTAAATTTTATACAAATCTTTTTGTATCCTAATCACAGCTTCTGAAGTCCTGAACGGTGACAAGAAGCACCTCTCTGAAAAAATAAAGATTTAATTTATTGTACTGGTTGTATTTTCATGTTGAGAATACAGTATAAAACATGGTCAGGAGTTTAGTTGTTAATGTCAGTGTCATTGTTTTATGGATGAATCAGAATGAATAAGATTAAACTATCTCCACATAACACTGCGACTCGAGGCGACGGCTTCTGAAGGCTCAAAACTTCAGGTCCAACACTTGAAGTCTGTGTGAGAACAACGTGTTTCGTCTCATGTTGCAGAAGTTTTGACCCTGAAGGACGACGTCCCCTCTCCATACACCTGAACAATAGCTGAAGCTGTTTGTTCAGACAGACCAATAAAACAGGAGAACAGCAAGCAGAGAGCTGTTTGCATTAAACATCAGAGTTTAAATGTGAAAGTGCATATTGCAAAAGATAAAAAAGAAAAATGGAAACGATGTATCAATATAACAGGATATATTCACATTAAAACAAGATAGTTCCACACTATTATGACATACAAACTTAATATATGATAATGAGAACTTGTAAGGTTTTTTTTAAAAAAAGCTGTTAGTCTTTTTACATTGTATAAATGTATTGTTATAAGATAATGTGATAACTTATATTGTTGTAACAAGACACTAACTACACTATTCCTGTTATAACTGTATTAGTTACCTTACTATCATTTATTATTTCATAACTAATTATTTGCCCATAACATAAAACACTTCACGTTATAAAGTGATTCATATTCTTATAATGTTTCAAGTTCTAACATGTAATAGAACATCAGAAACTATAGAAACAGCAGAAAAATACTTTATATTCTTGCTCACATTTTCCAATTAAAACACTTTCAACGTCATTCATTTGAATATTTTTCACAACCATGTTCAGCACCATGGGACAGAACCGACATGTTCTACTGAACACAGAACCACATGTTGTACTGAACACAGAACCGACATGTTCTACTGAACACAGAACCACATGTTCTCCTGAACACAGAACCACATGTTCTCCTGAACACAGAACCGACATGTTCTACTGAACACAGAACCGACATGTTCTACTGAACTTAGAACCGACATGTTGTACTGAACACAGAA
This sequence comes from Sparus aurata, assembly GCF_900880675.1. Lineage (NCBI taxonomy): Eukaryota > Metazoa > Chordata > Actinopteri > Spariformes > Sparidae > Sparus > Sparus aurata. Next base: position 35,250,433 of record NC_044196.1, on the reverse strand, counting down.
CCGACATGTTGTACTGAACACAGAACCACATGTTCTACTGAACACAGAACCGACATGTTCTCCTGAACACAGAACCGACATGTTCTACTGAACACAGAACCACATGTTCTCCTGAACACAGAACCGACATGTTCTACTGAACACAGAACCACATGTTCTACTGAACACAGAACCACATGTTCTACTGAACACAGAACCGACATGTTCTACTGAACACAGAACCACATGTTCTACTGAACACAGAACCACATGTTCTCCTGAACACAGAACCGACATGTTCTACTGAACACAGAACCACATGTTCTCCTGAACACAGAACCACATGTTCTACTGAACACAGAACCGTCATGTTCTACTGAACACAGAACCACATGTTCTCCTGAACACAGAACCACATGTTCTCCTGAACACAGAACCACATGTTCTACTGAACACAGAACCACATGTTCTACTGAACTTAGAACCACATGTTCTCCTGAACACAGAACCACATGTTCTACTGAACACAGAACCACATGTTCTACTGAACACAGAACCGTCATGTTCTACTGAACACAGAACCACATGTTCTCCTGAACACAGAACCACATGTTCTCCTGAACACAGAACCACATGTTCTACTGAACACAGAACCACATGTTCTACTGAACACAGAACCGACATGTTCTACTGAACTTAGAACCACATGTTCTCCTGAACACAGAACCACATGTTCTCCTGAACACAGAACCACATGTTCTACTGAACACAGAACCGACATGTTCTCCTGAACACAGAACCGACATGTTCTACTGAACACAGAACCACATGTTCTACTGAACACAGAACCACATGTTCTCCTGAACACAGAACCACATGTTCTACTGAACACAGAACCACATGTTCTCCTGAACACAGAACCACATGTTGTACTGAACACAGAACCACATGTTCTCCTGAACACAGAACCACATGTTCTACTGAATACAGAACCGACATGTTCTCCTGAACACAGAACCACATGTTCTACTGAACACAGAACCACATGTTCTCCTGAACACAGAACCACATGTTCTCCTGAACACAGAACCGACATGTTCTACTGAACACAGAACCACATGTTCTACTGAACACAGAACCACATGTTCTACTGAACACAGAACCACATGTTCTCCTGAACACAGAACCACATGTTCTCCTGAACACAGAACCACATGTTCTACTGAACACAGAACCATCATGTTCTACTGAACACAGAACCACATGTTCTACTGAACACAGAACCGTCATGTTCTACTGAACACAGAACCACATGTTCTCCTGAACACAGAACCACATGTTCTACTGAACACAGAACCGACATGTTCTACTGAACACAGAACCATCATGTTCTACTGAACACAGAACCACATGTTCTACTGAACACAGAACCGTCATGTTCTACTGAACACAGAACCACATGTTCTACTGAACACAGAACCGTCATGTTCTACTGAACTTAGAACCGACATGTTCTACTGAACACAGAACCATCATGTTCTACTGAACACAGAACCACATGTTCTACTGAACACAGAACCGACATGTTCTACTGAACTTAGAACCGACATGTTCTCCTGAACACAGAACCAACATGTTCTCCTGAACACAGAACCGACATGTTCTACTGAACCTAGAACCGACATGTTCTACTGAACACAGAACCACATGTTCTACTGAACACAGAACCGACATGTTCTACTGAACTTAGAACCGACATGTTCTCCTGAACACAGAACCGACATGTTCTACTGAACTTAGAACCACATGTTCTCCTGAACACAGAACCACATGTTCTACTGAACACAGAACCGACATGTTCTACTGAACACAGAACCTACATGTTCTACTGAACACAGAACCACATGTTCTCCTGAACACAGAACCACATGTACTACTGAACACAGAACCGACATGTTCTACTGAACATGTACGTTTCAGAATGTTTGCCGCCATCTTGTGGCCGTGAGTAACTGTGCGCCAACAGAAACTGTTCACTTTCTTTAAATGTGTGATTAGCAGAAACAGAAACTCGCCGCTCGACAAACGGCGCGTTTATCATCTATAGAATGAAGCAGTTTTTCTTTTCCCATAAAATGAGAAACTCTTACCGAAGATAAATGTCGCTCACCGGAAGGTCAGAGTCGTTTTCCCGGTTAAAGTGTGACGTAGGGAGGAGTCCGCCATGCGGGACATAAAAGAGAGACGGACCGGTTTCCTCTTCCACTTTCTCCTCCCGTCTGATCGAGGTAAGATCTCGCACTCTTCACTTGCAAACTTTTCCATTGTAATAGAAAGCGTGTATTATTTTAAAGCTACTGCTTTGCTGATACTTTACATCTGCATTTGGTGATTATAATTTTAAACCAAGCGGCTTTTACAAACTGAGGCGGACTGTTAGCTAGCAGCTGCAGGGTGTAGAGCAGCAGCGGACCGGAGCAGGCCACAATCCTTCACCATCCTACACTCAAACATCAGACTTTCATCTGAATCATGTTGTCAGCATAATCAATGACATGTTTTGTACATGTTGCGTGAGATATTTATGGTAAATGTAAGATTAGCTCGCAGATGACCGTCTTTAAAGAAATGGCCGCTGCTCGTGTGGTGTGGCTGCAGCAGTGTCTCTCAATGATGAGAACTTCACAGACCTGTCCTGAATGACTGTGATTGGAATTTATTATTCTGATGTGAGACACTTTATTAAAAACTACAATCTGTCGACTCATGTCGCGTGGACACACGCTGCACGGAGCGGTCACGTGTTGACACGCTAGCTGCAGCATGCTAATGGATGCATTCTCCTGACTGTTTCTAGATGGCCGAGAAGGATCCAGAAGCTGCTCGCTGCAAAGGTTAGTTCTCTGCAGTCTGGCACATTCAGAAATAAAACACAGCGTGTCATGACATGGAGCAACATGCTACAGTGATGTCACACTTGAACTCTCTCACTGAAATCTTTTGAGGAAACTTCATCTCTCAAACTGCTGAGTAGCATGAAGGCTTTGCTGTGTGCACACCTGAAAGTAGCATTTATGATCTATAACATGCTCATCTGTTTCTCCTCTGTCCTCCAGGATTGGGCAGAATGTGGAGAGACGCTCTGCATGAGGTAACTTTTACACATTTTGCTGCTCTTGACCAGCTTTAATCGTCTCTTTAGCTGTTCAGGAGCGCAGTGCTGCAGTGATGAATCTCTGAACTCTCTCTTACCGAATCAGCCTTTGAAGAATGTTCTTTACCAGATTCTGAGTAGCACATTGGGCTCAAAGCTAATGCATCAAATCTGTAAAACAAACGATACTAGTTAAAAATTAGATGTGTTTTTAAAGTTGCACAACTGGCAGAACATCTGTTAAAATGTCCTTTCCCTCCCTCCCAGATGTTAAAGGCCGATCAGAGAGGAATAATGAGATGAAGGTCTTCAGACGGTGAGAGACTGATGTTTATAGAGCCACTTCAAGCAGGGTCATAAGTGATGAGTTTCATAAAAGACAAGCATATGCCTGATTATTGTGATGCTAGATTTTTAATCTGATAAGCCCTCCAAAACATTAACGACTATATTTACCCTTCCTGTGAGGCTAATGACTGATTCTCTTTGAGCAGAGAGTGCAGACAAACCTACAATCAGCTCATCAAAGCAGACGGTACCAAGGTGAGAAAATGATGGATTAAATCTAAATGTTTCTGTATTGGGGGTTAAATGTGATGATTATATTTAATGACAAGCATATGCCTGATTCTAGTGATGTCAGCCTTTAATCTGACCACCCTCAGTTGAACTAGTAAAACATGTTCACATCCTAAACTTGCGGCTAACATGATCTTTTCTCTGCCAGGTGGGAGTTTGTCGAGATGTTTGAGGATGCTACATGAACATCTCAGCATGTGAGTATAAATCAGTTTGTGTGCCAAAGTTATCAGAAATGCCTTTCCTGCTGGGTGTGGTACATCATCAAAATCGCTTACGCAATTGCAAATGAAACAAGTGGCAGTTTTGTGGCATCACAAAGAGCTGATGAGTTAAGAAATATGAAATCTGTATTTTCAGTGAAGTCCCAGGCAGGGTGTTTCTGACTGTTTGAAAGGATGAAATGGGGTAATGCCCATCAAACACCTGGACGACTATTGTCACATGGCAGTTTGTCACCAAAGCCCTGATCAAACATTGAATCTTAACATGCTACTTGGGTTTATTATTGAACTCCGCTGACTTACAGATTTCTCTTGCAGAGCCTTGTCAGAGGACACCTGAAGAGGAAGACTACTGGAGTCACATGGTGAGTCTTCATCCTCTTAGTGCATCCAGAGTGAACGTCCCGGCCAGCGCAGTTCCAATGATGATCATACTTAGCTCACTTTGACCCGATGTGAAACGACACGAACAACTGAGAAACTGCTTTTTTTTTAAACTGACACTTAAGTTAACTTGTACGTGATTTGATATCTTTTTGAACTTGTGTAGTAAAATGTCTTCTGTCCACAGGTGTGTGACTGCTTCAGCAGCATGATGGAGGTGTGGAGGTGTTCTCTCTAAAGGTAAGAATTGAGTCCCTGCTACAGAACCTGTATCTTAATCCCAGGCCTGCTGAAAATGATGAGATATACTTGGAATCTCGTTCGTCTGAACTGCTGTTGAGAAATGGAATATCTGACACCAGCAAAGTTAAACAGCTGATGGTGGAAAACTTTTATTGTGCTCAGACCTCATGGTATCATGTCTGTTGCAGGTGCCTGGCTTTTCAGCAGGTGTGTGTGCCACTGCCATGTGTTCACCCAGGTGAGTGAGCTCTTCAGACTTTTACTTTGATCTGACGTGGCACTTCAAACACCCTTTAAGTTATGTCGGCTACAATTGTCACAGCTTTGTTTCCTTTGATGACACTCGCAAACGTCTTACGCCTTGTGTAAATGCCAGAACCTGAAAAGGTGGACCCACTGGCATTTCCCTGGCAACAAGGTGAAGAACTGTTGGGGCTACCAACAGTCTGAATGGAAACAAACTTGACTCAGACTGCTTTCAAATTGTGTCTCACAGAAATTCTGATGTGTTGGATAATTTTCCCTAGGCTCCCGATCCTGGAGGAAACGCTACACAGGCCTTAAAACATCATCGATGCTGAACTGAGGTCCAACAGGATCGCCCAAGCTCGTCAGTGAGGTGCGTATCTGTTCACCACCGTGACATTTCCTGATGAATCATAAGCAGTGATGAGTTTCTTATTACCGCCCCAGTCTGAGAATTCATGACTGATTGGTACCCCTCTGAGAGCGGAGAAATAAAAATGTTGTCCATTACATGATAAACTCCACTGAGTAACTCTTTGCTCTTGTTGCAGGTTTGACGCTCCAACAACAGAGCAGACATCAGTGCAGCTGCAGGTACATATGAACAAGTCGGGTTTCTGATATTGTGGAAATGATGCCGTCGCTCGACAGTCATGGGACGTTGACACGTCGTCCCATACTCTTCCAGTCAGCCTCTCCTCCTGTTGACCCAGTATGGCACTGAGAACCCTGACTCCTCCATCAGGTGTAAGGTGACCTGCTGGAGTTCTGATGGAGACAGAGAGCTGACTGAGGGCATGACTGAAGTCACCCATATCTGATCCATACAGAAACCAAATCCTACATGTACAGCTTGAATGTCCAGTGGGGTAGAACTATGTATGGCTTTAAGTAGGGTGTCAAACTACTCACAACATGAGGTGTGAATGGAAACCTGTACTGGTTTTAATGCTCTGGTCTACTGGCTGTAATGTACCTTAACTGCCTCAAATTGAATGAGGGCAACTAAACATGTCATTTAAACTTGTCACTTGCACATTTGAACATAATTGTACAAATCCAAAGTCAAATGATCTTGCAGCTAATGACCTGGAAGTTTTTGTCAGTTTTGCTTCTAAAAAGCTAAACATGAATATTTCTTTTCAAAGGTCCTGGCATCACGTGCTTCTGATCTCATGCTGTCTGCACATGTTGGTGAGTATTCAGGTTCAGAATCAGAACTTTTGGCTTTGCACTTGCTACATTCATGATGCAGAAGTGATGAGTTACTTATTACCGCCCCAGTCTGAGAATTCATGACTGATTGGTATCCCCTCTGATCACACAAAGATGACTGTGTTAATCTGCACCGGTCATACAGGAATCTAACCCTCGTCACTTGTTGCAGGTTTGTTGCTGTCGGACTGAAGTGTCAGGAACAGAAACCTGCCTCTGCTACAGGTAAATGAGCAAATGTATAAAATGTAATGCTTCTGGTATTGTGGAAATGATTGGACACGTAACACATACCTCAGTCGAGGGGTTTCCCCCTACTCCAGTGCACCGCCTCTCCTGTTGACCCAGTATGGCACTGAGAACCCTGACTCCTTCATCAGGTGTAAGGTGACCTGCTGGAGTTCTGATGGAGAGCAGGGGCGTGACTGATAAAGGGACTCTGATCCAAACCAGAAGCTAAAGCCTGCATTTTAAAACTTGTTATGTAATCTAACTTTTCTCTTTTGATCCTGCAGCATGAAGTCGGTGTCTCAGTCGTGCACACGGTTCACAAATGCTGGTGAGTATTTATTTTAAACTTGGGCTTTACATTTGAGACATCAGGTCTCAACATATGGAACTTTAATGTGACTTCAGTAGAAGTGATGAGTTTCTTATTACCGCCCCAGTCTGAAGATTCATGACTGATTGGTACCCCTCTGATCAAAACTATAATTTCATATTATCTGTACACACTGTTGAGGATTTTGTCTCCTGTTTCTAATACGTTGTGTTTTTACAGGCTCCCATCGAAGCTCCATCTGTGATCTCAAGCTGGAACACGTGTTGCTGCTGACCGAGTGACCAAGAAGTGTTTAAGATTTCACCACTTTGTAATGGAACCTTGAAATGAACTTGAAATAAAGTACAATTTTCACTACAGCTTGAGTGGTCTCATACTACATCACAAAGGGCATGTTCTGGGAAAAACGATCCTCGGGGCTCCTGAGGTGATTGTCTGGGTGATTATCAGACAAATGATTTATGGCATGAATTGCTGGAATAGTTTTGAATGGGTGGATATCAAGAGTTGCTGATCAAATTGACGACTAGCTGGTAACTGCTCCCATGATTAAAATGGGATAACTGTCAGGGTTCGTACGGGTGCTTGAAATCCTTGAAAGTGCTTGAATTTCAATGTTGTGTTTTCAAGGTCTGAAAAGTGCTTGGATTTTAGTTTAAGTGCTTGACATAATTTGTGTCTTTCACAAAATTGGGATCAGACTGGATAATTTTCTGAAGTTTTTACTTTTATGAAACTTAATTTTAGATGTTTACAGCATAATACAATGTACATAATTGTGATAAGTGAAGGAAAAAATCACGTGTATATATATTCCTGTAGATACATATTTTACCCCAGCAATAAGGTGCTGGAAAATCTTTGACCCTTAAAAGTGCTTGAATTTGACCTTGAAAAATGTGTACGAACCCTGAACTGTGTACAGCAGAGTACAGGGAACCAGGGAGGGGATTTGTCTTTCACCAAACCTACAGAACATTCTGACAGTCATGAAGGGACACATTGCCTTCATGTTGAAGTAAATAAAATCATTGCAGCTAAAACTTGACTAAACGGTGTACATGTATATAACTTGGTGTGGATCTGCAGAGACAACATTCAGTAGGCATTTAAATTTATTCAAAAACACTTAAGTGAGGCACAAATCAGCTGACAACCTGATGTACCACATGATGCAAACTACAAGACTTATTGGTCACAAAGTAAACATTAAATCACTTTACATAAAAGCAGGAGTGACTGCTGTGATCAGACAGTACTGATCTCTGCATGTGACTCACTGCAGCAGATGAAACAGAACAGTTGTTGGATTGTATGATCCTTCAGTCCAGTGATGAGCCTGGGATCATGTCAGAGCTCACCACATGAGAAGCAGCAGTGACACGCTCAGTCAGCGGTGAAGATCCTGGCAGCGATGTCGTCTAACAGCCAGTCCACTCCGTCCAACAAGTTCTCTCCAGTGACTGCACTGCAGCCGATGATACACCAGTGATGAGTTTTAATCTTATCCAGAGCCAGCGCCTGAAGAAAACACACACATTGTGGTGTACCAATGACAAACCCAACTGTAATCTGACATGAACTTAAATCAGCAATAACCATATAGCAGAGATTAATACTGAGCCTCACCTCTCTTATTGCCTCTTTGGACAGCGCTCCTGGTAGATCCTGCTTGTTGGCAAACACCAGCAGCGTTGCTCCAGCTAACCTCTGCATGGAGGAAAGAACACAGTTACCTCTGGAGGTTTTTATAACAATCAGACAGTAATCTGACATGATAGGAAGACAGTCCTCTAGTCTTATTCCTCACTTCCTCTTAGTTCTGCTCTTTAATAATAATTCATTTAATTTGTATTTTGTTTATAAATTAATAAGTATGATTTAATTTTAATAATATTTCTGTTTAATTGTTGTGTCAGTTCAGGTGGATTTTAAGCAATTATTGGGCTGGAAAGCATCAAACCCGTCTGGCAAAACTGCACTAGACCCAACATGAGCGTCCCCGTCCCTCCAGTGTTGGTTCTGTGTGTACCTCCTCCAGCAGCAGAGCACTGAGCTCCTGCCTGCAGTCCTCCAGTCGGAGTCTGTCTGCGCTGTCCACCACCCACACCAGCCCGTCTGTGCTCTCAAAGTAGTTCCTCCAGTAGGAGCGCAGAGACTTCTGACCGCCTACATCCCAAATGTTCAGCTTAAACCTACAAACACACAGAAAGAGGATTTAATACCCAACATCGTTTAAAGCAAGAAAACAACAACCCCAAAACATAAATACAGCCTGTCCGCAGTAATTCACGTCTCTGAAAGCCACGGGATCCTGAATTGATTTGAAAAGATGTTATTTACTGTTATTTTCCCCACAGATCTCACAGTACAGCGAGGCTACAAACATACGATAATCTTATAGCATATGATGCGATACTACGGCACAAACAAGTCAAAGATATAAAATGAGTTAAAACTGACAACAACAGCAATGAAGTACAACATACACACTGATGGAGCAGTAATAGTAATCACAAATCATCAGGTTAGTAGTCGGACAATAACAGGGAACATTTTACTGCACTGAGTCAGGTACAGAATATCATACTGACAGCTCCTACTTAAAGGTGCACTACGTAGTTTTTATGCCTTATACTAAATAAACAAACTCTTTGTATGGATGACTGAATAAACAAGCTGACAACACAGTTTCACACTGCTGACACATATATACTGTTTATATGTGGCGGACCCTGCCACCTTCCTAACTCCAAACAGTGTTCTGTGACCCTAATGTGTCCTCTGAGAACAGCTTGTTTACTCAGTTATGGAGAAAATGAATAAATACCCTCATTAATATTGTAAATATCAAATTCTTAATTTCTTCTCCATAACAACAACGTGCCCCTCCAAGTCAGGACTTCTTCCTGTAGTGAAGATTATTCACCTGACTACATATGTGTTGTGTTGTGTGGTGGAGTGTGTGTTGTGTAGTGGAGTGTGTGTTGTATAGTGGAGT